>NW_010358785.1:195516-195717 GCF_000414095.1 Morus notabilis | reverse complement strand
TAGAATCCGTTAACCTCTCTAATTACATCTTTATCCTTGAGTACCATTGATTCTCTAATGGATAGTGATTCATAAAATACATTCATGAACCAGAGCACTCTTACTAATCCAAGTACCGAATCAACACTCAAGAGAATTATTTATCTGCTTCTTTCTCAAGAAGGAATGGATTCCATCTCGTATAATAACATTCCCAGCTAC
>NW_010358785.1:194712-195194 GCF_000414095.1 Morus notabilis | reverse complement strand
TATGAACAATTACTTTTGATTATTATCCTTAAATATTATCCTCTCGTATACAACACTTATATACCATATTTAAGGTTACATAAATAATCAAGGAATTTTATTTGATATTCATAAAATATTCATAAATATATGCACATAAAATGATGAATAAACTCTTTTATGAAATAAATAATAAATATCCTTTTACATCTCATGTTTTTAGGACACTATTCCCAACAATCTCCCACTTGTCCTAAAGTAGGTGTGCCATGTCTCTAATCCCAAATCCATCTAAGTGCTGATCAAATACATTCAATGGCAATGTCTTGGTGAACGGGTCAGCAAGGTTGTCCTCTAACGCGATCTTCAGAACCGCTACATCGCCTCTATCCACAATGTCTCTTATCAGGTGATATTTTCTTTCTATATGTTTCGCACTCTTATGGCTTCTAGGTTCCTTTGAATTAGCCACCGCTCCACTGTTGTCACAGTAGAGCTTAATT
>NW_010358785.1:194568-194688 GCF_000414095.1 Morus notabilis | reverse complement strand
CAGATCAGTTAAGAACTTCCTGAGCCATGTAGCTTCTTTTGTGGCTTCACAAGCTGCAACATATTCAGCTTCCATGGTAGAGTCAGCAACACACTTTTACTTTATACTTCTCCATACCAC
>NW_010358785.1:192331-193042 GCF_000414095.1 Morus notabilis | reverse complement strand
TACAAGTTGCCAGACCGAGTTAGAGTACATAGACTCCATCTCGAGTTTCATAGTTGCTTGCCATTCTTCCTTATCAGAATCATCCATCGCATCCTTAAAGGTCGATGGATCCTCCTTACCGTCATCAGCAGTGACGATTTGGGCTTCCCCGGTATACCGGTCGGGTAACATGCTTACCCTCCCACTACGACGAGGTGCTTTAAGAGTCTGATTAGGAACTGTGGTCTTTTCTTTGAGTGGTTTGACAACTCTTGTCGGTTGTGGTCCGATCTCATCAGAAAGTAACTCTTCCAATACTATTTTACTTCTGGGCTTAAAATCTATCATATAGTCATGCTCCAGAAATGTGGCATTTGTCGATACAAACACCTTTTGATCTGCTTGACTATAAAACAGTCATTCTCTTGTCCCTTGTGGGTATCCCACGAAGATGCATACTTCTGACCTTGGTTCTAACTTCCCGGTCTTTTGCCTCAGCACGTGTGCTGGACTCCCCCATATGCGAATGTGTCTTAAACTAGGTTTTTGACCATTTCACAACTCTAGGGGTTTCTTAGGTACAGATTTAGATGAAACTATATTCAGAATATACATAGCGGTTTTTAGGGCATAACCCCAAAAAGAAGTAGGCAGTGAAGAATAACTCAACATTGATCTTATCATGTCGAGCAAGGTCCGATTTCTCCTTTCGGCTACACCATTCTACTGTGG
>NW_010358785.1:191597-192023 GCF_000414095.1 Morus notabilis | reverse complement strand
AAAGGCCTCTTGGTCATTTTACCTTCCAAACAAGATTCACAAACCGGAAGCTCGCCAACTATTAGCTCACGTAAAGGACCATCCTTTACCAGTCTTTCAATCCTATTTAGGTTAATATGACCAAGTCTAAGGTGCCACAGATATGTGTTATTTTCGTGAGAAATCTTTTGCTTTTTATTCTTAGGTTCGGCAACTCTGAACATTTCAGTATTAAGCAGTGAGTTAGGTATAGGTTTTATATAATATAAACCATCATCTAGACGTCCAGAAAAAATATTTAAACCATTTCGAGAAATATGAACAAATTCATTATCAAAATAAACTTTAAATAATTGTTCAAATAACTTAGCCATAGAAATCAAATTTTTACGAATGTCTGGAATAAAATAAACATTGTTCAAAACTAAAAATTTATTTTCCCTAAAA
>NW_010358785.1:180099-180641 GCF_000414095.1 Morus notabilis | reverse complement strand
TCTCCCACTCATTATTTTGCAAATATGTATTTTGTTTGAAAAACATCTCATGATTTTCAAATCGAAAAATAAACAATTTATTTTTCAGATATGTGAAATTCCAAAATTTAACTCTTAAATTCAATTTCACATGTAACATTATTTTGCAAATTAATTTTGCAAATTAAATCAATTTAATCATATTAAATCGATTTCCAGCGCATGGTTCTCATTTTATTTTATTTTTCTAAAACACTTTTATAATAAATAAAATAAACAATAACGAATGCGCATGTATGCATGACATGTTATAAAACATATGAGTAGGCACATTATATCTATATGGCATGTTATGTGCATGGACATATAATATATAATTATCAACATAAAATATAATTATATGCAATCAACTATTGAGATGGATTTGACCGGGTCCCATGGAAAAATAAATTACAACTCAATCGAATCGAATAAACAAATAATTACAATAATTATATTCTTCCGTTACATCAACGGGTCTTCGATTCTTGAATTCTTTATTCTTCGGCTTCATTCTTTGTCTC
>NW_010358785.1:178256-178577 GCF_000414095.1 Morus notabilis | reverse complement strand
TTTTGATTCAAAATCAAAACCCTAATTCTACCAAAACCCTAGAATTACAATAATTCTAATCCCGAATTAAATTACAAATAATTTTGAATGAATATAACCGATCCATGGAACCATATAATTAACGACCAAATCCACCATCTATACATTCATCATCATGAATCAAAAATAAACATCCAGAAATGCAAGTGCCTTCTCATCACATACATACATTATTAAATATAACATATTTAATATCAATTATGATTATCAAATAATCGAAGCATAAATTAATATCGTCTATAGACCGCTCTGATACCAATTGTTGGTTCCCGAATCGAATTC
>NW_010358785.1:157202-177084 GCF_000414095.1 Morus notabilis | reverse complement strand
GAGCGCTCTTACTAATCCAAGTACCGAATCAACACTCAAGAGAATTATTTATCTGCTTCTTTCTCAAGAAGGAATGGATTCCATCTCGTATAATAACATTCCCAGCTACCTATTTCATTATGTCTCCAAAATACAAGGAATAGGATTCAGGGTCTCAGAATCCGTACCGAGTAAATCAAAAGACATAAATCCATAAATAGGAGTTTATTAAGAACTCAGGATTAAGATCATCCTATAAATGACCATCGGTAGACTCAATTAGAATTTCTATGCTTAAGGGAAATTATTAGAAATTCATATTGTGTCTGCGTCCATGTTCCACATAATCTCATTATGCGAAATACACTCATTCAATATCTCGCCATATTAACAGTGCGGATAACACCGTTCCATTCTAAATGGGAATGACATGTATTTATAATGTTTTAATTAAAGATTCTGAACTTTAATTAAATTCATTATGAACAATTACTTTTGATTATTATCCTTAAACATTATCATCTCGTATACAACACTTATATACCATGTTTAAGGTTACATAAATAATCAAGGAATTTTATTTGATATTCGTAAAATATTCATAAATATATGCACATAAAATGATGAATAAACTCTTTTATTAAATAAATAATAAATATCCTTTTATATCTCATGCTTCTGGGACACTATTCCCAACATATAAATCAATAGATCCTTTCATGTTTTTAATTTTATTGGAAATAAGAAATTAAAAACATGAAATGGTCTATTAATTTTTATACATTGGTAAGTTGGCCATTTATTTTCATAAGTTTTAAATGCAGACATATTTCTTAAATTTTCCATTTATCGAACATTCATTTGTCAATGTTTTACGGTATGTTACCAATTATAGCAGTTAAAAAGTAAAAAAATAATAATAAAAAAGAGCAAGCATCTAGATAAAGTAGGGTCTGAAAAAGAATGCACATCCTTCTAAAAAACTGCACACGTACATACATATAATATTATCAATGATTGGACATTTCAGAATCAATGTTTCTAAAGGGAAAAAAGAAAAGTTCGAGATTCTTATGTCTAAATTCTTGAATCCTTTTCTTTCTTGGGTATATGTGGTAATTCTAATTCATCTTTGGATATCCCAGACTATGATGGGGTATTTTGATCTCCATCTTAAAAGTATTGAATGATTGGTATCTTGGCTTTCTATTATCTTGTCACTTCAAAAGGCTTATAATTTAAATATAGTTAAAGAAGAGCTTGCTTACAATTTAAATATAGTTGAAGAGGAGATGAAAAAGGCTCCAGCTTTTAAGTAATTATTTGGATAAAAAATTTAAAAAGAACTTTCTAGAACATTTACATGAGATTTTTTATTCATTAAAATAAAAATGTTATTTGAAACTCTAAAGTAACTTGCTGTTTTTTAATTAGAAACTCTTGTAAGAGAAGCCAAGTATATAGATTTGGCTTCTCTTGAAAAAGCTTCCCAAGAAGCTGTTCTGGTATTTCAACTAAGCATCTCTGAAACTAAAAGCTGCTTATAAGTTCAGGAAGCCAAAAATTGGCTTATAAAAGCTCTGCCAATTGTCCTAGCTAGTCCAGGAAAAATAATCATACATATCAAATAGTGTAAGAGGAAAAAAAATCAAGACCATCAACTCCTTCAAATGAACCACCAACATGAACAAGAGTCTAAAATCATTGTATGTTTAAGATCTTGATTTGGTTTTGCTGCCAAACCATTTCACGTCCATGGAAAATCAAAATTCCAGGTTCATGAATCCATCATAAAACGAAATTCTAAGTTCATGAAGGCCTGCTTGTCTTTAAAGAAATGACTTTAAAAGTACTGAGAATAATAATGCTTATCGGTTTAAGGATAGGTGAATAAGTACTAAGAGTACTAGAAAAGCAAGCAAATAGTTTTGATATGCAAAATAAGCACTTGATTAGAAGAATTCATTTAGATCCTACGGAATACCACCTGAGTAGAACAATTTTTAATCTTGAATAATTCGTCATCAATTCCATCTCTTACGGCCCCTGAAATGCCACACTCTACAATATTCTCCTCCTCTAGTGGTGGCAATCCAATTTGTGGTTGTTGCAGCTGCTGTTAATTTGGACTTTCTGTTGCACTCCCAAAGCCAAAATTGCCCACATTGGAGAAATCCATTTTCTCACCAAAAAAGTATTCCTTGACGAAGTGAATGTCCTCACCAAAGCCTAGTAACCCCCTTCTAGCACTGGTCCCAGTTTTTGTATATAATAAGAATTTGTACGAGTCTAGTTGGCGATCATACATAGATTAATTTCCTCTTAGTTATCGCTAGGACTTGAATCCAAGACAAAGGGTGCGTTTGGTAGGGATTTTAGGAGCCTAAAATCAATTGTCTATCCAGCTAAAGCTGTTTTTTGTGTTTGGTAAAAACGTAAAAAAGAGCTTCTGAAAGAATTTGGAGAGAATTTGAAGCCAAAATCAGAAGCCGACTTTGGGCTGCTTCTGATTCTAATTGTGCGACAATCTAAGAGTTCGTTTGGTAGATTGATCCATAATTATGATTCTGGATCCTAGTTCAGAATCAGTGTTTATTTACAGTGATTCTGAATCATGATTCAAAATCAGTGTTTAGTTTGGATGATTCAGAATCTGATGTGATCTTTTAAACCAGAATCACTCATGATTCTAAAACCACCCCTTTTGATTTAAGGTGATTTAAACATCGGATTCTGAATCATGGTTTCAAAGTCATGATTTGAACCCAAAATCTTAAATCATGGTTATGGTTTCATAATCATGATTAGAATCACATTCGTTTGAATCCTCATACCAAACGAACCCGGATGTTTATTTTCTGTATTTGTCTCTGATTCTGAATCATAATTCATGGTTTTCTACAGTATTTTTCTCTCACAAAAAAAACGCGTAAACCAGAAATGGTTCTGAATCTATGAACCAAACATGCACAAGAGTCATTTAATGAAACTTTTATAATTACCGATATTACCCCTGCTGAATTAAAATAATTCCAGACCAAAAATTTTTTTGCTCTTCGCAGTCTTGTTCTCTCTTCTCTCTCGAGCTCTCTCGTCTCCCTCTCTGCTCTCTCTTCGTGCTCTCTCTCTCTCCCCGTTTCTCTCTCTTCTCTCTCTGCTACCTAATTGATTGGAAGAGCATATCAACATTTTTGTGATCAGAAAGGAAGTCCGAGAATATGCATTATTCACGAATCCTTGGCTATACTCTATACAAGAAAAACTCTGGCTTTATCTTCTTTTCGTTTCCTTCACAGCACCGTTGGATCTCTTCCACAACGCCTCTATAGAACTCATGGATGGACAAGATTAAGGAGTATTTACCGGTAAAAAGGCCTCCAATGAAGGACTCCAAATCACCTCTGAGTCTTTCACCCTTCTCCGTGAGTTTATTTGTCACTACTCTGTCATTTTAGCTCGTACCCATTAAAATTGCAGTAGAAAAATGCCGCATTTGAGGATTAGTTCCTTCAATTTTGCAATTTTTTTTGGGCAACTACCAATTAGTGTTGTTATTTTTTTAAAAATATATAGTTGATTAATTTTAGGCTTTGCGGATGAATTGAAGAACGCGAGAAGAGTAGGATCTTTCAAGCAATTTATGGTGGGTAGAAGCAGTGAAGTGACATTTTCGGATGCTTTTGAGAAACAAAAAGCTATAATTCGATATCTTGGAGGCTTTGATGCCACTGGAGAGGTGTATTTTTTTACTCTAATTTATTGGGTTTTTATTATTTTTTGTCATTTGTTGATAGTTTTTTAGATTTTAATGTTTTGTAGAATCTCAAAAGCAATCACAAGCAAGAAGTAGCAAAGAATTGTAATTGCACGATTGCCGATGTTGAGAATGCTCTGGCCAAGATTACGTGGGGCACAGAAGCACAGAAGAAGATAGAAAGTCTAAAGAAAGAAGGAAAACCAATGCCCAAGAGTCTTGCTGAGGTATCATGTCTTTTAACTTCTGTATTTGGACTACTCCTTACTTATTTGGTCAATAAGAACATTCAGAGCATCTTTAATTGAATGTCAAATGCCAAAATTTGACACCACCATTTTCCCGCAATGCTTTACTTGCTCAAATTTGGCATTTGGTTGTTTAGTAATTGATATGTTGATTCTTCACTTTATAATTACAACATTATCATTTTACTTGTTATTTAAAAATTTTGAAAATTATCCTTTTACAAGTTCCAAAGCTCAAAATTTGTGAGAAAAACTACATATAACATTTAATCTAGCATTATGGATTGGAGTTGGTATTTTTACATGTTTTTTTGGTGCCAAATTAAGCATTCACATTAGCATTTGGATTGGAGATTGTCTTAAACATGTATTTTGGCTTAGATTATAGAACACACTAACGTCTATCAATTTTTGTAGAGATTGACACTTTTTCCTTGGTACTTCATTGGAAATGAAACGTGACAAATTCACTAATCTAGTTGTTCTCATTTGTTTTTGCGATTTACATTCTTCAGGTGCAAAAGCTGATGGGCTCTACACCATTGGATCTTGCTAGGTCTAATTTGGCCAAGAGTGGACAAATAAGTAGGAATGCGCTTTGCCCATGTGGTTCCAATAAGAGATACAAAAGGTATTCCATGTTTCCGACCTTTACAGAAAGATTTTTTAAGATTTAAATAAATCATGAACTAGAAGGCATTCTTTAGTGTAGCTACGTGAGTGTCGTTCAATGCTTGGTTTTAATGCATCATTTTAAGTTGTCAGTTCAATGGTGGGCTTCTCACTGAATTTAAGCAACATTTATCCCCATTTGAACATTTATGACTTTGAAACAACCTGAGTTGAAGCTCAACTGGCTTAAATTTGAGCACGGGCTAGGATCATCCTCTTAAATGTTGTATATGTACATTTTCGTTGTATATATTTATTATTCACTAATGCTCCTTTTTATTGTAACTATATTGTCAATGAAGAAATAAAAAAAAGAATTAATTATCATAAATTTATTGTTAGAAAACTCAGAATCATAGCATTATGTTTTTTTTTTTTTTAAAGTTAAACAAGTATTTTTAAATATAAAAAATAATTATATATATTTAAGTTTCATATCATGTCTATTTTGGTCATTTTAACTACCCACAGCAATTCAATCTCACAATTTATCAAACGATATTACATTGATTTTGGAACCAGCACAGCTAGTATAATTATAGTTTACCAAACACTCAGCTGTTTTTTCCTTCAACACAGCTAAAAATAATTTTTCTAAAATCCACAGCACTACCAAACTAAGCCGACAATACATCTAATTATTACGAGAAATTGCGGGGTAAATTAAATAATATTTCATAAACATTAAAGTGTCGAAATGATCTCCTGATAAATTTTTTTTATATTAATATATTTTTTGAATTGATCCTAGTTGATCATGACATTATGCTTTTTACAAGGAATTAACTAATGCAGTTTTGAGGTTTGAAAACAAATGACCTTGTAAATTGAGTGGTGGCGAAGGGGGAATATTGTATGGTGCTAGACCTGATTCAGCAGGTCTTGCCATGATGCTCTTCTCTTGGATTGCATCTTGTTTCGTTTTCAAGGTGAGACGAGATATTTCTACAAGATAAATAATATTGGTGAGTAGTGAATTCGTAAAAGGGTGATGAACAAAAAATAAACATTGCTCAAATAACTGAAATGGTGTCTCTTATTTCTTCTTGTTCACCGCGAGGTTTTGTCTATGTACATATTTTCATTGGCTCGTAAACTTCCTTCTTTTTTTTTGTGTCTTTACTTAGTACTAACTTTCAACAATAGGAAAAGGCATCATGAGAAAAAGGTAACAATTTTTGTTTCGATAAGATTTTTAAAAATCTGGTTTTTGTCGTATGTAACTGTAAAGATGGAATTATTGATCTAATTTGGACAAAATTGAAGATAAAAAGTTAGTTGAACCTTAAAATAGTTTCCATTATTTTTGTTTGAGAGTATTCCTAGATAAGCTAGTAGACCTTCTGTACTACTGTTTCTTTATATGGGGTGGCAATTTTTATGTAAAAAAAAAAAAAAATGTTTGGGCAAACCACTGGTGTTAATTAAGTATCACAATTAATAAAAAGTGAGTCTTATTTATAGGTCTCATGCTGTGGGACTCACTCTTTATGTGTGTGTGATGCTTAATACCACCGGTGTCCTTTAGCATTGCTCATATCAAAAGGTTCTTATTGGCTTTTTTATCAGGCAACTAAATAAAAGAAACATAAGGTTT
The DNA here is from genome assembly GCF_000414095.1 of Morus notabilis. NCBI lineage: Eukaryota > Viridiplantae > Streptophyta > Magnoliopsida > Rosales > Moraceae > Morus > Morus notabilis. The sequence continues at coordinate 170,834 of NW_010358785.1, read as the reverse complement.
CAAGGATAACTTTAACAAGAAACGGACTTGCAAGTGGCTTGAAACATTTTCCTTTGTGAGTCCTGAGGCATTCATAAGCAGGTGGATTTCCTTAGAATAAGCACCTAAATCAAACGAGGAAATTAAAGATCAACAAGCTACTATAAAGTCATGTATAACTAATTATAATAACTACATTTTACCATATATTCAAGATGAGGAAATTGTTTTTACCATCAAAACCTAGCTCGTTGGTAGCTTGCAAGAATTTGTTATGCAGTTCATCAGTCCAAATTAGCTTTGTCTTACTAAGAGCAGTTGAATCATCATTTTCTTCCTCAACTTTTTGATATGTTGCTGCATCTCCAGCTTGAGACACTCTTTTCTTCCTTTGATGATTCGTTACATTCACTGAAACTCGACTCTCTAAATCCTCATTGACCGCATTCTCTTGCAGTGATCCACTGTAGAAGCTTCTTCCTATAAGCAATCTGCCACAGGAACTTTTAAGTAATTCGTCCCCAGCGATTTAAGAAGATAAAGCTTAACCCCTTTTTTCAGCCCGTTATACAGCGAATCATCATTATCATCAGAAGTCAAAATTGAATAAAGAAATGTAAGGAAAAAGAAAAAAAAAAAAGAGTAGCCATTACGGAAAGAATTAAGTGTACCAAGAATGTATGGCTCCTCAAAGATGACAAACATGTGGAAATGGTTCAATCGAGACTAGTAAGGGATCTAGGAATTCATTTTTGCGGTGGCAGTTAGCTAAATAACAAAAAAAAAATCCCATTTTTCTATCTTTATAACAGTTCATGAATTACACTGTATACTTCTATAAGTACTTTAAAACTTAAGAAATAATATAACACACTAAAGAATTTATTTCACCTTTGATATCTATTATTATAATGCTTTGCTGATTTGATTTTAATTGGCAAGAATAAATACACTGTATACAAAATTGCATATAAATTCATTTTAAAGGTTAAATGTATGCATAAGACAAGACAAAAGTATCAATTTGTCTACCTGCACACTATCATAATTATTGGTTGTTGAAACTAAAAAAAATTACAGTAAAAATAAACTAAAAGAAAAGTTTTGTATAGTTAAGAACCAAGTTGAGTGAGGGAAAAAATATTTCATAATTTAAAAAATTTACCTATCATTTTGAAAATAAAATTAATTTTTGAGTGGGTGCACAGGTACCACTAAACCCTTGGTAGGTCCAAATATGTGTTGAGAATGTCACTTACTGACAAAAGGCGACTTAGAATCTCTGTCAATATAAGTTGAAACCCAGATTTTTTATTCCTTCCAAGGGACTATGCATCAGCAGTTGTTCTAGTTGTAGAAACTGAGCAAAGAAGGAAACAAGAGATGGTCCTTAAAAACCTCATAACATAGCGACATACCAAAAGTACTAGATTATGTATTAGGATTAATGGTTGTCAATTCAAAGACCAATATTTGAATTTTAATCATTAATCTATTATTTATAATCTATAATCTATATCTATAATTTATAACATACATAAAAGAGCTAAACCTTCTTTTCTCCCACACTCCTCTTACCAAGTATCGATCTCCCATCATTTTTTGTCTTTTACTTTTGTTAATTCTTCTTTTACCTTTTCTCTTTCATTATTTGTTTCCTTTTATTTTTTTTATAAAGATGCTTTGCACTTTAGTTATTATAATATATTTTTTCCTCAATTTTTTCGTATTAAAATTATTTCTTTCAAACATATCCTTACATAATTTTTAATATTATCTAATCTAATCTAATCTAATAAACATAAAAAACCAAAAAGTTGAATTTGTATTCTTATAACAGAAAACACTGTAACAAGATTCGAACCAACAAAATGAACGGAGCATACGATTTTTGTCTATTTGCCAAACTTGGGAATATAAATAGTTATATGGATAGAAGTTGCATGAAGGTACCGAAAAAGAAAAGGGCCTAATATTATGTTGTGATGTCAATTGGAAAAAAGTTGTTAGCATTGTTATTCCCTGAACTATGAGTATAGTATCATTTTTATTCTTAAATTTTATAATTTAGGTAAATTATTGTCTAAATTTTAATTTCTTGCTAGTTTTAGTCTCTTGCACTAAAATTGGCAAATAATCTGTGAATTCTTTAAAGATAATCATGTCTCAATTGTATAATAACTGTTTACTAAAAGGTTACTTTAAATGCAAAATGTTCTAGTGTTTAGGGCTTTTAACAACAATGGAGTGAATATTTTGCATTTAAGTTTAGTATATATAAAAAAATAGTTATTATGTGTGAAATTTAGGAAAATCTTTCGTCAATTTTTGCATCACGAACCAAAAAGGTCAAAAAATACAAAAGTTCAAGAATTAATATGTCAAAATTAAAGTTCAAAGACCACAGTCATCAAGACACAATGTTTATAATTCAAGGACTAACAATGCTAATGTTGTTATATATTTGTCATAATATCATCTAAATTACATGTGTATCTAGAGAGGCAGAGCATTTTGGATACAACTGCAAGAGATATAGGATCAGAATTAACGACTGGAAGATTGGACTCTACAGATACTGTGACAGGGCTAATAGTCAAGTCTTCAGGCCCATAATCGAAGTCGAATGAGTAAAAAGAAAGGAAATAGTAAAAAATAAGCCGATATGAACAGCTTAAGAAAGTATATAGGCCAATTTTTAGTTATAAAAATTAATATGTCATAACTTGTCAAGTTATGGTTCATAATCAAATAAGTTATGGATAAATTTGTCAAGTTATGGTTCATAACCAGACAAGTTATGGACAATTATGGACAATAACTTGTCAAGTTATAGTTCATAACCAGATAAGTTATGGACGAAAACAGTAATTTAACATATTTATTAATTTATATAAACTATTGCCTATTAATTTTAATTCATATCAAATTTTGGCCTATTTTTCCCTTTTTCCCTAAAAAGAAAAGGAAGATAGTAAAATGAAATAATTTAAAGCATCCATTTTGTGGATGTAATGCGCCAAAAGATTATTCCCATTAAACTTCTTCATCTACACTTGAAAGCTTGTGTTATACCGGAAATAAAAATAACACGAAAACAGAATTTTCTAATCCAAGTTTGCAGGATAACAAACCAGAAAGGTGGCAAGAGACACTGAGAATACGAGGACAATTTTAATAAAAACAATTGAGCCCCGTAACAATATATGAAATTAAACAGCAAGAGTTCAACATGAAATTTGTTTGAATGGAACTTTCCATGTAGTGTGTCAAGGGTTTGTCTTGCATTTTACGGGACATGTGCAAAAATTACCCTTTTTTGAGCTATTTTTATAGTAAATGTCCAAAGTTTTGTAAAATTAGAAAAGTGGTCATTTATCAATTATAAACCAAGGTAAATCAATTATACATTGGTTAATTACTAATTGACGTGGTGGTGTATCATGATTGACTTTGTGTTTTTTCAATGACCAACAATAAACTAGTCATAAATCAATTTTAATAAATGATTTTTCAATAATCAATGATAAAATGGTCAGTTACAAACGATGGTGTATCAATGATAACCATGGTAAAAAAAAAAGGGTCATTCTCTAGAGAAAAAAAAAAAAAAAAAAGGTTCGAGATTTGCCTAAAAGAACATCAGCCGTTAATTTAAGAAAGTTGGCCAAAATCAACCATCCATCTGATTTTTCCTACATTTATTTATCTTTTTTTTTTTCCTTTTGAGAGTAAAATGTTGGAGTAGGATATTTAAAAAAAAAAAAAAAAGGTTAATAGGACTCAATTTAATACCTGTAAATTTTCATCAAATTCTATTAAATTATCATTCGTTTTATAATCTAATCTCAATAAACCCATGAAGTACTGTGTTAACAAAAGATTTCCAATCCCTAGATTAATTTCGGCTTGTTTGTTTTATATTTGGTATTCATACTCTAGTAAATTCCCATCAGGTGCAACATGAGAATTTCATTTCTGACCTTTATTTCATTCGACACGTGCAAACTCATGCGTAATTAAGCATGCGTTATCTCATATAAACTTTTAATATGCATGTTTAATTGTCTTAATCACATTATTCATACAAGTTAATAGAATGTACATTGTATGTTGGGATATATATCCTAAATTGCATTCTGCTTTTTGAGAACAAAGTGCCCAACTAATAAGTGTCAATGACAGGCGTTAATAAGCCTTAGAGCCCGTTTAGTTTGCTGATTCGAGTTGAGATGTAATTTTATGTGAAAACTTTTTACTGTAGTAAAAAAGTTAGATGTGCATGTTTTTAAAATTTTTTTACTGTAACAAAACTCGAATCGGTGAATAAACGGGACCTAAATATGCAAGGACAAGATAACAAAATAAGACTGATTCAAAAATTCTTTACATAACTAGGTTATTAAAAAAATACTCTAATTGTAAGACATAATCTTTAACCATCAAATCCTTATCAAGTCCCGTTAATTGACCATATTTTTTTAATACATAATTCTAACTAGATCTAATGGTTTAAAAGTGTGCCTCACGTTTAGGATTTATCAGTATGTTTGTTAGAGATGTTACATGAGATTACATGTGATCATAATGTCAGTATGAAATAGTACACCACTGTTCATGTAGTAAATGACAAAATGTGAGACTCGTTGGATTCCACATAACCAGCCTCAATCAGATCAAATCTGTGAAAAGGAAATCTAGGTAGTCCTTACTAGGAACACACGCACACAGCTAACATAGTTATAGTTCATGCACACAAAATGTAAAGCATAACACGAAATCTTGTAATGCAGAAATAAGGAATCCTAGATATACACCTAAAACTTATTCAGCCAAAGAAAGGAAAGGAAAAAAAAAAAAAAAAGGAAGAAGAAGAAGAAGAAAGATATACACCTAAAACCTTAAGTAGAGAAAAAATATATACACCGCCCTATGTCCCATTCATGGGGCACTATTTACACCTTAACTACAATAAGCAAAGAGGAGCCAAAATGATCCCAAAATAATAAGAACAAAGAATAACCTTAGCCAAACAAAAGACGACGTCTTACAGACTTTGGCAAGTTTTGATTTGAAACCTTCCCCTTCTCTTTAGATGACTCGCCGCTCTGACTATCAATATCCTTGGCAGAATCTTCTACAGGTTGGTTCTCCAATAGGACTTTGGTTGAACGGAAAAATTCGGTGATATTTCGCTGGATGCCTCTTGACTTAGGCGCTTCCAACTTCTCATTTGTCCTTTCAAATCTCAAGTTTGGAGTCTTTTTCCTTCTTGATTCTTTCAGCTCCTGCAAAAGTTTTCAAGCACATTTCTTAAGTTCATCACTTCAATATTTTCTTAATTAAGAAAATTCTCTTCTTAGCCCTAGATTACTGCAGGAGATAACCCTTTGCTTTTTTACTCTCCTGTCACAGATCCCAGGTGGCTAAACTAATTGATGAAGAATAAGTACTCACTTTGAGAAGACAAATAGAGAAAATAAATTAGATTGATTGGGATTGATTTTCAAATAAATTAGGATTGAGTTTTTTATTCTGTTTTTAGTTTCCTATTTTCATTATGTAATTAGCCTATAAATTGGCTACTTTGTTAGGAGTAATTGAGACCATGATTTGAATATTGAATATTGAATATCTTTATCAGATTGCTTCTCCCTCTTGCTCTCTCCTTTCCCATCTCTCTCTAATTTCTTTTCTAAATCTCTAATTCCTCTTCTATTTCTCTCATCTTTCTTCTAATTTCTCCTCTTTCTATTCTCTCTTCTCTATTTCCCTTTCTCCCCCTAGTTCTGCATCACTAATACAACAAAGACTTCAACTTAGACAATAGTGAATCCGACGTAACGTATAATGTCTATCATTTACACGAGACAACCTAAGTAAAAACTAAGAAGAAGAAAACAGGGCCAGAGAGACACATAAATAGAAGGCCAAGAACATACCTTTTCTCACAAAAATCTGTCCAGTTCTCGTGGAAAAGCAGCATGAACGAGTTCCACGTTTTCATCCGTCAAAATAAATTGACATCCGTCCTTAATGTGAATCATAGGTGCATCCATCTCATACAATAAATCAACAGATTCATCGCTGTCAACCACATCTTGTTGCATGTCAGACACTTCTGAACAGGTTGCATTAGAAACACCACCTGATTTAGGAGTAGCTTTGCTCCACTTGATGACATAAAACGTGTGCCCGTGTCTTACCTTCACACGGTCTATGGAATCAAAGTCATATTGCCCATACAATAGACTCTTTATTGGATGCGCGGCCATTTCCCTCAAGAAAATGGTGGAGAGCATGGGAAGTATCCTTTGACGAATATACGATGGTTCCCAACGCTGATGAAATGCTAAGAAATCAACCAGCAGCTCAATTTTTGGGCTTCCCCATGATATACATGGGCCATCATTTCCTATTCAAAAAGATAATATTAAGGGCCCGTTTAGTTCTCAGATTCGAATTTTTAATTCGACTTAAGATGTGACTTTATGTGAGACTTTTTACTGTAGCAAAAAGTTAGATGTGACTGTTTGTGAGAGCTTTTTACTATAGCAAAACTCAAATTCTAAACTCAAATCAACGAAATAAACGGGGCCTAAAACAAAAATAGAGTCCAAGATGGAAAGACAAGTCTACAAAAGTAAACCAAACGAAAAAATGATAAAAAAAAAACATTGTCAGAACATAAATTAGGTCACACTTTATCGCATATTCTTCCCAATTTCGACTTCAAGGCTGGATTCACAACATTTGGCGAGGCTTTCTTCCTTTCTTTCTTTCTTTCTTTTTTACCCACCTCTTAATTCAAGGAAATGGGAACCACACAATCTGGTACGACCCTTCCATTCCCTTTTTCTTTTCATTTTGACATTATATTTCCAAAAAAGAATATGGCGGTTGATCTAGTGACTTGTGAAAAATGATTTACAAGTCTTGGTGCAAGGAATGTCTGTCCTGTCCAGTCCAGAAAAAGAAATACTAGACAAAGCAGATACCCCTAGCAGCAACAAATAAATTTTTTTTAAAAAGGACGAAGATGTATATGCTTGTAAAAAACGTCACAACTAGAGTTTCATGAACCACTTGAGGATGGTAATAAAGACACATTCAAATATTCTTCCCTCTCTCAACATGCCTTTGTGTATATGTGCCCACTTGAGAGAGAGAGAGAGAGAGAGAGAGAACCAGAGAGAGAGACACTTCAAGTCCTTAATCAAACTATTGATTGCTAAAACCAGCAAAATGCCAGGAGTCGAACATACCAGTGAAAGAACCATGGTTGTCGCACAGATACATTTCAATTATCTCGCGGTTGGGAAAATTTGGCTCCAGAGAAATCTTGGAAGAAACTCTGTCAAACCAATGGTCTTGCTTCTTTCGCTCCTTTTCTTTCCGTCCCTACCATTCAAAATGCTCTTAATAAAGATAGGAGATAGCAAAGATTGTAGAAAATCATAAATGAAAGACTCTAGTTTGAATCTAAACTAAAGGTCTAACAAGGTATGACATAGTGTATGAAAAAGGATAATAAATGGCAATGTCCAACTATGTACCACGTCACAAGACATACAATCACATTTAAACCCTTTTGGCTTTTTCTTGCAACCCCCATTAGGACGAGTAGAGCAATCTTTACAAGAATTCTTCAAATGATCTCTCTTGCTACCAGGATGCCCACAGAAAGAACAATGAGAAAGCTTTTTCTTCGGTAAGCTTCTATCTAAAGAGGGTACAAGATCATCCACAAATTTAGTATAACACTGGAATGCAGAAATACTCTTGTTGCCTATTCCACGTAACCTGCATGCACATAAAAGATTTGAGCAAAATATCACTATAAACAAGTTTTCAACATCAGCATGTTAATATCATATGAAGCAACTTAAAAGCATACTTAGTCAATATCTCATCTTCACCCAAAGTTTGGACAAAACGAAGAGCTGTCTCAAGCCCAATTCCTTGCACCCCACTTATATCATGATCATTCCCCACCAAAAGAGAGATGGCTATCAATTGTTCCCTCTTTAGACCAAGACCAGCTTCAATATCTGACATGTAGTAGCATTCAAATGGTTCCTATATATAATGAGATTCTCAAACTAGCGAAATAATTGGGCATAACAACTTGTTGAAAATAGAAGCTTTGGGTTTAAGAATAGTAGTCCAGAAGAGAAAATGCATGCAAGTAGCAACAAATAAACACTTGGTTCAGAAGAGTACAACCCCTGCTCTTATAAGTAGGAAAACGTCATTAAGTTTCTTGGGTGTGTTCTTTTTACAACTCAAATTTTTTTATGTGAGAAAAAAACTGTAGCAAAAAAGTTGAATTTGAATTTTTGGGAAAGAAAACACTGTAGTAAAAGAACTTGTTGTAATTTGAGTTGTGAAAAAACAAGGCCTTAGTTTTTACATATTGAACTTTCTTCGGACCTTTCCTCAATTATCTTTTTTCCTAACTGAGGAAGTTAAATCACTCGAATAATGTGTGTTTTATGGGTACTACAGAATGTACATCCATAAGAGAGGATGACTTCAAATGGACTCACTGTCCTATCATATATTTTCTAAGCTAATTATATGGACAACACATAGACGTAGAACAATACATCTTTTTTTCATGGTAAGAAAATTAATTGCACAGCAACAACAACAACAAATACAAACCTTAATCCCAAATTAATTGCGGTCGGCTATATGGATTTCTCGTTTCCAGTCTACTCTATTAAACACGAGACCCTCCTGAAGCCCTAGATCCTGAAATTCGTGCCTAACTACGTCAGCCCAAGTAATTCTTAATCTACCCCTCGCTCTCCTAGTACTAGGTATTTAGATGTTTTCTCAAGTAATTCATTGTAAGAAAATTAATTGCACAATTGAAGAATTTTACCTGTCAACTTAAAGTAGAACCAATGCTCAACTGCATAATAAAAGACATATTAAGAAACTAAAACTTACTTTGGAGTTCGATCTAAAGCCTTTTATCACACATGTAGCACCAAAGAGAAATGCATCACTATCAGATGTGATGCAAGCATCTACATGACCTTCATGGTCTAACTGGGAACACAGTGCTTCAGCCTCTCCTTTTGCTTTCAGAACAGGCATCCCAAATAGTTCAAGTAGTTCCTATTGAATCATTGTTAGTGATAACTGGTGAAAAACATTCTACAAGAATTACCCATAAAATCTATAAAAATATTTATAAAAAAACGCTTATCTAAGCATGAGTTAGGTGGAGTACAGTTGTGAAAACATGTTTTAGCTAGAAGAAGTACATTGTTCATGCAACTTCAGCCACATTAAAAATAAACTTGAACCCGAAAAGCTATGCACAGATAGTCTATTTTTGGGTAACAAAAAACTTTATATTGATTAATGGAAATCAATACAAGGGGCAAGGACAAAGAGTCCTCAAAAAGAAAAACAATAACCATGAAACCAACAAAAACGAAAGGCAAAAACAGAAAACCATAACAGCCAAAACAACAGCCAAACTATGCACAGAGATCTTTAATCCGAGTCTAAAGAAACATGTTATTATGCTAACTAGCAATCACATTAGCATAGGCTTGATACACAGACCAAGTTCAAGCCAAATATGTACTGAATAACCACATTTTTTCTCCTAATATGACTCTATTGTTGTCTTTATTGTTCTTCTAAAACACATATAGTAACATGGATGCTCATGGAAATTTCATAGAAAGCAAGATTATTAAGTGTTATTCTTGCTATCACCTCATGAAAGTGATAAGACTTTTTCCGTGAAACAACCATGAAATAAAGAATGCAATCCCCTTCAGATTCAATATAGCTTTTTTTTTTTTTTTACTCATCACAAAGCAACAAACTATCAAGATAAATTCAGATCCTTTCCTCAACCACCAAAAGAAGAGTTACGGCCTAAAAATACTCATTGAGACACCAAATTTTAAATAACAGAACCATGGTGTCAGAAGCACAACCCACCACACATTCTTGAACACACTTGACAAATGCGCGGTTCCTTTCAACCGAAACCCCATCTTCAGCCTCAGGAAAGCTAGACAAATCAATGCCAGAAGAATGATAGAATCTCGCAATCCTTGCTCGTGACTTCAATGGAGAAGGAGTTCCATCAATTACAAAGACTGGGAATGCTCCAAACTGCAGCAACACCCAAGTACCCAACAGGTTCAAACAAAAAAGAAAATGAAGTGACCTTTTCCATTATAATTATTTGCCCCCAAGGCCCCAACTAGCAGTTTACAAAGTAAACATTTTATCTTACTTGAAGACATTATCTAAGCAACCAAAAACACTTCAAATACAAAGGGCAAGTTTGGTAGCATTTTGGAAATGGTGGTTTTGTTCTGGGTATGAAAAATGGGTTTTTTAGTGTTAGTACTGTTTCCGAAAATGTCTTTAGTTGTTTTTATGGAGAGATATTTTTTAGTCTAATAAAAAAGTAAAACTGTATTTGGTTATATTTCTGAAAATATTTGTTTTGCCTTAGAAAATGAAAAATACAAAACAAATTCTCGCTTGTTTGCCTGGCGGTAAATACGTGCTCCTTCCTACAGTGTAAGGTCTGCAGTTCAAATTCCCAGTGCCAATTAAAAAAAAAATATATATATATATATATTCCGATTTTTAGAAACAAATGCAGGGAGCTTCATAGCAATTTTTTTTTCCATGTTAAGTTATTTTAGAGAGTGGCCAAAGCAGTTTTGTTACAGACATACCTAAGAAACCAAAAACACGGTTCAAACTAATCAAAAAATTCACATTTTTAGAAACAAAATGTATTGAGCATCGTACCAATATTCACTTTTATCCCCTGTTGAGTTCTTTTAAAAATTGCCCAGTTCAGTTTAGATGGACACATTACCTAAAAAAACCCAAAACACTTCAAATACAAAAATAAATAGACCAACTGCATTCCATTCTAGTTTCTCAGAAACGAAACAGAAAGAGGAAAACAAGAAAGATACGGAACCTTGGAGAAGAGATTGATGGTACGAAAGAAGGTGAGCCTGAGATGCGGATTTCGAGCGTTGGACTTGAGAGCGGTCTCGTGCTGGACGATCCAGAAAGAGAGGTCAATGGCGACTCGCTTGTTCCGCATGAAATCGAAGCCCTCGTTCCGGGCATAGGGTTTGAGCAAGTCCCAGAATTTGCCTCCAACCCCCATTGATTTCTCAGAGAAATTATTACCCACATTGGAGAGGACGAGGAGGCTTTAAGCCATTTATGGTTCAACTATATATTTCTTTTTTTTTTGTTGAGAAAGGAGTAGGAAGAGGTTCTTTTCTTTTGTAAATTTAAAATTAATTCCGTTTTTATTTATTTTTTGAGAAAAAAAAATAAAAATATTTTTAAAACGGTGTTTATCATAATAAAAATAAAAAATAAAAATAAAAATAATTTTTTAATTTATTATAAAATGAGAGAAAAATAAAAAATAATTTTTAGCTGTTTTTTATTTTTTGTTTTCGTTTTCTCTTCTCTCGAGAAGAGAGAGAGACATTAATGGGTTTTTTTATATTGAAAATAATTTTTTGATAAAATTACCAAAGACATTTTTTAAAATGATTTATGTCTGAGATTGAAAACGTTTTCATTTTCATTTTAGAACGAGTTCCAAACGCGTCATGTAACACCCTGAAGAATTAAATGAGATCAATTAAGGTAATTGAGATTTATTAGTGTGCCTAATCTGGATTAATTAATTGGTTATTAATTAATAAATGTTTCTAACGAGTAAATTTAAATAATTTCAAGGTATTTAAATATTTTCAGTATTTACATTTTTACCTAAAAGTGTGTATGGGCACATTTCTAGACTGTTATTTTAAATTTCCTGAAACTTGACTTTTAATTCTTTTTTTCTTTTTCCTTTTTTCTTTCTTTTCCCTTTTCCTTTTTCCTTTTCCTTCCTTTTCTTTTCTTTCCCGTGTGTGTGTCTCTCTCTCTTCACTCTCACTCCCGTGCTCTCTCTCTCTTTCTCACTCTCTCGTTTTGGTCCCAAAGCGAACGGATCTTGAATCAAGGAACGATTTAAAGAAGTTTTCAACATCAAGAGAAGGATTCAAGGTAAGATTTCTGAAAAACCTCTCTTGAATCTTGGATTTTCGGATTTTAAAACCCATTTTTGGTTCAAACAGATTTTCATGAATTTTTTAGTAAAATCATGGTAGAAATTGGAGATCTTGGGTTCTTTGGATTTGATTTAGTACCTAGAACCCGGATCCAGTGGTTTTCCTTTGAAATATTTCGATTTGGGACTGGATTTACAGGTTTTCAAACTGGTTTTGCGAGTTTTCTCGCACTGGTGTTCTTCACTGGTCGACCGGATTGCATGGCAACAGGTCAACCAGTGCAGTCAACCGGAGTGCACACTACCAGTCGACCGGTAGTGTTGCATTGCTCTGTCACCGGTCGACCGATGTACATGGGGTTTGACCTTGTTTTGCCTGAAAATGCTGTTTTGACCTTTGTTTTCAGGGAGAACCCAAATTAGCTTCATTTGGGGACTTAGGATAGATGGATTAGCACCTTTAATTCATGTTTTGAGATTGAAAACCCTTGGAATTGATTATCGAAACATGAATTTGTATTATGGCACACTAATAGGAAATCTTGGTTTTGTAATTGAGATTGAATTACTTTAGGAATGAGAATTGATCCTAAAGTGTCGTTTTGTATCAGTGTTAGCTGAGGATTCAGACTGAAGGGCCTTGAGGAAGCGAAAGCCGGAATAGGGCAACGCTAGTCCCACGTTTGGTATTCGTGAGGTAGGATTTCTATCCATTTTTCCTTGTAAGCCTGATTTCAAAAGGATTTTGGCATTGTAAATGTTTTAAAGAAAGGGGTTTGTTTGCGAAAGAAAAACCATTTGAAAACCATGACTTGTTTAGTTCATGGAATCCATGGCTTGTCCTGTCCATGGAATCTATGGCTTGTTTAGTTCATGGAACCCCATGACTTGTTCAGTTCATGGGGCCCACGACTTGAGTAGTTCGTGGGGTCATAATAACGATTTCATAAAGTTTAAATGAATGATTTCTTAAGATAAGAGGTCTTGCGAACCGGTAACAAAAATATAGCTGATGGCTTAGATTGGATGTGGAGAGTGCATCCTCGGGGGCAGAACCTGAAGCTCGGTCTGGGTAGGCTAGGCGCTTGGTTGTGTAAGTAATTTGTATCAATTACTTGCTGATGCATGTAATATGGAGATTTTTATATCTATATTTTGTAACACCCTGAAGAATTAATTGAGATTAATTAAGGTAATCGAGATTATTAGTGTGCCTAATCTGATTTAATTAATTGAGTTTAAATAATTCCAAGGTATTTAAATTATTCACAGTAATTTATTTAATCCAGAAGTGTGTATGGGCGCATTTCTGGACTGTTATATTTTACACATGTCATTTTCTTTTATTTTTATTTTCTTTTCTTTTTTCTTCCTTCTTCCTTTCTTTTCTTCCCTTTTCTTTTTCTTTCCCGTGCGTTTCTCTCTCTCTCTCTCTCTCTCTCACTTCCGTGCTCTCTCCCTCTCCCCCTCTCTCTCCCATTTGTGTCTCAAATCAAAACCGGATTCGAACCAAGAGTGATTTCAAAGAGTTTTCAACATCAAGAGAAGGATTCGAGGTAAGATTACTGAAA
>NW_010358785.1:153771-156039 GCF_000414095.1 Morus notabilis | reverse complement strand
ATTCATTTATTTACTCGTTTATTTTAAATATTTTAAATTATATCCTACTGGACCTTTCGCTCACGTTTTATGTTTCAAATGTTTAAAACCCCTCCCAGGAGACTCTAGGAGCGGGGCACAGTAGCGGGAGTAGCTGAGTGGTGCTACGGAACGATCAAGTGAGGATTGTGTTCATCCTCTGACATAAAGTGTAAGGAATATATAAAAGTTTGTAATAAATGACATTTGGATTTACTAGACTGTGGATGATGTCTGTTGTAATTGATTATTTACATGTGTATGTATGTACGATACTGTGTGTCCTCTAGGGTGGAGCCCTGTGTGTCAGAAGCTCTTGGATTATGTCGTTTATTTATATTTTAATGCAGTTAAGTGTGGGACCCGGTTGGGAATCTGCTTTATTAATCCCAAATCGAGTTCCACGTCACCCACCCCGGTTGGGGGGCGTGACAGGAGTGGTATCAGAGCTTTAGGTTAAGAACCCCAGGATTGTACATACATGTGTGACATCTGTCATCCACTGAATAGTCTAGTTTTATTTCAGTTGAAGGAAATGGCGCCTCGCCGTAGGCCTGCTAATCAACCGGCACAACAGAATCAAGGATTTCTGGATGCCATGTATGCTGCCTTTCAAGGCATGGCCACAAGAGCTCGAAACGAGCGGCCGGTTGAGGATATGAAGCAAGGGTACTTCCGGGAATTTAGGCGTGCGTCTATCCCCCTCGTTTAATAGTGAGGGAGGACCCTAGGAGGCAGAGTTTTGGTTAGACTCCATAGTCAAACATTTGAGTACTATGGGAGTTCCAGATGAATACTGGGTAGAGTTTGCGGTGTACAAGATGGAGGGCTTAGCGAACACTTGGTGGAAACAGGTCAAGAGGAGAATGGATGTCGCAGGGTTGACCTGGAAACAGTTTGAGACATTGTTCAATGAACAGTACTTCCCTCAGAGTTACAGGGAAGAAAAAGCGCTAGAATTTATGTCTCTACTGCAAGGAGACATGTCTATAAGGGAATATGAGGCCAAGTTTAATGACATATCTCGGTTTGCGCCATCTCTGGTGGAGTCTGAACACATGAGATGTCTTAAGTTTGAGAAGGGCCTCAAGAACTCTGTGAGGAGATCCTTGGTGGCTCTAAGACTTCAAAACTTTCGGGATTTGGTAGCTGCTGCTACAAGAGTGGAACAGGATAACTTGGCCTATCGCCAAAGCAAAGAAGAAGATGCGGGTCGAGTCTCTGTCTCTGGTAGACCTTCTGTTTCAGGTGGACCACAGCGGAGTGGTAGAAGAAACCGCAACCAGGGGCAGATGGCTGGGGAAATGGCAAGCGGTGGCAGCAGTTCATCCGGGAGTGATAGAAATGCTCCATACGGGCCCAGGTGTCACCATTGTGGGCAGGTGGGTCATATTAGGAGGAATTGTCCTAATCGACCGCCGACTCAACAAGCCCAAAGTGATGCTTCGTACAGCCAAGAAGGGCCACCACAATACATGCCACCATATCAGCCGCAACAGATGCCATACCCTCCTGCGCCGACTTATCAGCCACCTCAGTATACACAGTTTCGGCCTCAAGCGCCGAGGCCGGCACAACTGCCTCCACCACAACAGTATAGGCCTCCGACTCAGCGGCCTAATGTTGGTGACAGAGGAAAGGGAAAAGTACAGGGACAAGCTTATGCCCTGGCAGGAGGTAGCTCTGGAGGTCAGACCAACAACGCGGTGGTTGAGGGTATGATCCTAATCCCTCATTCTTTTGCTCACGTGTTGTCTGATACAGGTGCCACACACTCGTTCATATCGAGCTCTTTTGTTCAGACTTTGAAACTGAAGAGTGAGAATTTAGAAGTCCCGATGACTTTGAACTCCCCACTGGGATGTGTGGAGGTAATGAGTGTGTGTAAATCATGTGAAATCACGATTGGTAGTGAGCAATTGAGAGAAGATTTGATTATCCTTCCGATGACCCTGTTTGATGTGGTACTCGGAATGGATTGGCTGTCAAGGCACGGTGTAATTGTTGATTGCTACCGTAGGAAAGTGACCTTGATGACGGATTCCGGAACAGTAATTTCTTATCAGGCAGAGATGAACCCAGTCCTTGGGGAACGACTGTTGAAGTACAGCGTTGGGGGACGGAAGAATTTAGCCTGTTTCTCCTCCCTTCTTGCCTTAGAAGGTGAATCTGAAGCGATCAGAGATAGTGTGGGAATCCCTGTAGTGGATGAGTTTACAGATGTATTTCCTGATGAGCTACCTGGTTTAC
>NW_010358785.1:150127-151620 GCF_000414095.1 Morus notabilis | reverse complement strand
AGGAAGCCATGGGAACAGATTTGAATTTTAGCATCGCATTTCATCCTCAGACAGATGGACAATCTGAAAGAGTCATTCAGATTCTGGAGGATATGCTTCGTGCTTGTATTCTGGAATTCGGTGGGAACTGGAAGAAATATCTGCATCTCGCTGAGTTTGCGTACAACAACAGCTATCAGGCCAGCATTGGAATGGCACCGTTTAAAGCTCTGTATGGTCGTCCTTGTAGGTCACCTGTGTGTTGGTTGGAACCAGAGGATCGACTGAGCACTGGGCCGGAAATCATTCAAGAGAATAATGAGAAGATAGCTGTGATTCGGGAACGACTGTTGACAGCTCAAAGTCGCCAGAAAAGTTATGCTGACAGGAGGCATAGGGCTTTGGAATTCCAAGAGGGTGACTTTGTCTTGTTGAAGGTTTCCCCACGCAAGGGAGTCGTTCGGTTTGGTGTGAAAGGGAAACTTGCACCAAGGTATGTGGGACCATTCCCGATCGTGCAACGCATCAGAGTGGTGGCTTACCGGTTGGCCTTACCGCCTGAATTATCTCATGTGCATGACGTGTTTCATGTCTCCATGCTTCGAAAATGTCAACCTAATCCGGAAGCTGTAGTGCAATGGTATGACGTTCCGATACAGGATGACACGACGTACGATGAGGTACCGGTCCAGATTATTGACCGGAAGATGAAGAGTCTGCGTCATCGTGAGATCCCGTTAGTGAAAGTGTTGTGGCAGCAACCTGGTGTTGAGGAAGCAACATGGGAGCTTGAAACGAAGATACAGGAACGTTATCCGCATCTGTTTGCACTTTGAGGTGAGCTTTAATTTCGGGGACGAAATTGCCTAAGGCGAAATTGCCTAAGGGGGGTGGATCTGTAACACCCTGAAGAATTAATTGAGATTAATTAAGGTAATCGAGATTATTAGTGTGCCTAATCTGATTTAATTAATTGAGTTTAAATAATTCCAAGGTATTTAAATTATTCACAGTAATTTATTTAATCCAGAAGTGTGTATGGGCGCATTTCTAGACTGTTATATTTTACACATGTCATTTTTTTTATTTTTCTTTTCTTTTCTTTTTTCTTCCTTCTTCATTTCTTTTCTTTTCTTTTCTTTTTCTTTCCCGTGCGTTTCTCTCTCTCTCTCTCTCTCACTTCCGTGCTCTCTCTCTCTCCTTCTCTCTCTCCCATTTGTGTCTCAAATCAAAACCGGATTCGAACCAAGAGTGATTTCAAAGAGTTTTCAACGTCAAGAGAAAGATTCGATGTAAGATTACTGAAAGAACCTCTCTTGAATCTATATTTTTTCGGATTTCAAAACTTATTTTGGTTCAAAACGGATTTTGATGAATTTTGAGTAAAACTATGGTAGAAATTGGAGATCCTGGGTTCTTTGGACTTGTTTTAGTACCTAGAACCCGGATCTAGTGGTTGTCCCTTGAGATTTTGTGAATTGGGACTGGATTTGCAGGTTTTTGAACTGATTTCC
>NW_010358785.1:149405-150024 GCF_000414095.1 Morus notabilis | reverse complement strand
TGCACACCACCGGCCGACCGGTGGTGATGCACTTCTCTGTCACCGGCCGACCGGTGTACACGGGGTTTTACCCTGTTTGGCCTAAAATTGTTGTTTTGACCCCTGTTTTCGGGGAAAACCCAAATTAGCTTCATTTGGGGACTTGGGATCAAAGGATTAGTATCTTTAATCCTTGTTTGAGATTGAAAACCCTTGGAATTGATTATTGAAACATGAAATTTGATTAGGGCACACTAATAGGAAATCTTGGTATATGATTGAGATTGGATCACTTTAGGACTGACAATGGATCCTAAAGTGTTATTTTGTATCAATGCTCGCTGTGGATTCAGACTGAAGGGGCTTGAGGAAGCGGAAGCCGGAAAAGGGCAACGCTAGTCCCAGGTTTGATTGTGCGAGGTAGGATTTCTATCCCTTTTCCTTGTGAGCCTGTTTTCAAAAAGGATTTTGGCCTTGAAAATGTTTTATAAAGAAAGGGATTGATTTGTGAAAGAAAATGCTTTGAAAACCATGGCTTGTTTAGTCATGGAACCTCATGGCTTGTCCAGTCATAGGGCCTGCGGCTTGAGTAGTTTGTGGGGTCATGTGAACGATTTCATAATGTTAAATGAATGATTTC
>NW_010358785.1:148747-149158 GCF_000414095.1 Morus notabilis | reverse complement strand
TATTTCAAATTATATCCTACTGGGCCTTTCGCTCACGTTTTATGTTTCAAATGTTTAAAACTCCTCCCAGGAGACTCTAGGAGCGGGGCACAGTAGCGGGAGTAGCTGAGTAGTGCTACGGAACGATCAAGTGGGGATTGTGTTCATCCTCTGACATAAAGTGTAAGGAATATATAAAACTTTGTAATAAATGATATTTGGATTTACTAGACTGTGGATGATGTCTGTTGTAATTGATTATTTACATGTGCATGTATGTACGATACTGTGTGTCCTGTGGGGTGGAGCCCTGTGTGTCAGAGGCTCTTGGATTATGTCGTTTATTTATATTTTAATGCAGTTAAGTATGGGACCCGGTTGGGAATCTGCTTTATTAATCCCAAATCGAGTTCCACGTCACCCACCCTGGTT
>NW_010358785.1:106546-148625 GCF_000414095.1 Morus notabilis | reverse complement strand
GGGGAGGGAGGGAGGGGGGCGTGACATATTTCCTTTGAGAAAAAGAATGTGAGGTTCCGGCTGTCTGTTGGGACTGAATGTCTTATTTTACTTACTTATTCATTTATTTATTTACTCGCTCATTTATTTATTCATTTATTTATAAAGTTATTTCAAATTATATCCTACTGGGCATTTCGCTCACGTTTTATTATTTTATGAATATTAAACCCCTCCTAGGAATCTCTAGGAGCGGTGCGGAGTAGCTGGACTATTTACTACTGATCGAACAAGTGAGGATTGTGTTCATCATCTTGGAATAAATGTAAGGAAGTGCACTTCTGTAAACTATTATATTTGGATTTACTAGACTATGGTTGATGTCTGTAATGATTATTTACATGTTCATGTATATACAATATTGTATGTCCTGTGGGTGGAGCCCTGTGTGTTGTTAGATACTCAAGATTTAGAAATTTATATTTTAATCAAGCAAGTGTGGGGCTCGTTGGGCATTCTTTCTATTATTACTGTACGCTTAACCCCTAAGCGAGCTCCACGTCACCCACCCCTTTTGGGGGGCGTGACACGTCCATAAGATTCCGTTTGGTCGAAGTGGGGGAATAGTAATGAAGATGGAAATAAAAATGGTAATAGAATAGAATAAAAAGAAAAGATGATTTATTTATTTAATTCTACTTTTATAAATGCAATGAAATAATATATGAATATTTTCATATTGACAAAATTACCTCTCATGTTAATATAACTAATATCATATATATTAATATAATCATTTAATAACTAAATTATAGTTATATAATATTTATTATTATAATACAATCATAATATATAATATAATAAAATAATAATATTATGATTATTTTATGTTATAATGTTACAACTATACTATATTATATTATTAGAATATAGTATAATTATAAAAATGTAATAACATAATATTACATATTATAATTATAATATATAATATAGTATATTATCATTTCTAATTATAGTATATTATCTATCATAATATAAATTTATATTGTAATTATATAAATACTTAATTATAATATTATATATTTAAAATAATAAAATCTTAATTTTTATTATAACTATCATATTATTATTAATGAAAACATCATATCTATATCCTATAATATAATATAAATAATATAATATAATATAATATAATATTAGGTAAGGTCTCTGGTCAGGCACTTATATAATTATGTATGAATTGTGTATATTTACAAGTAAGTTGTGTATATTTACAGGTAAATTGTGTATATTTACATGGCACTTGTATAATTGTGCAATCGTGTATATTTACATGTAAATCGTGTATATTTACATATAAATCGCGTATGTTAAGTTATAAGAAACGACAATGTATATTAATCATCAAAACATGTATTTTTATAACAATTAGTGAACACATAGCATGAAAATATGTATATTGACTGATTTGTTGTATTTCATGTTAAATATACACGACTTTACATGTAAATATACACGATTTACCTGTAAATATACATAATTCATATATAATTATACAAGTGTCTGACTGGTCAGACACTTTCTAAGTGCCTTATTT
Organism: Morus notabilis; assembly: GCF_000414095.1. NCBI lineage: Eukaryota > Viridiplantae > Streptophyta > Magnoliopsida > Rosales > Moraceae > Morus > Morus notabilis. The sequence continues at coordinate 147,049 of NW_010358785.1, read as the reverse complement.
AATTTTATAGAAAAAACTACTATCCCAATTATTATTACAATTATTTATTATAATATCACAACTACATTATATTATCTTATAATGAAAAATATAATTATAATAATTATTATTAATTACAATATGACGATTATATTGTATAATATATTAATGATAAATATAATTACAATGTATAATACATAATATAAGATATTATTATAATATGAAATATGATATATTAGGTATATAATTATAATATTCAAGGGTAATGATGGAAAAAAATTAAAAGAATTTGGAATGGACATTCTTCTCATGTAAGGGAGGAATGATGATTCACCTATTTAATGGAAAAGTAATTTCATTTTGAATGGTCATTTCTTTTCTTAAAACTAACCAAATATGAGAATGAACCTTGATTTCTTTCCATTCGTTTCCATTCTCCTCAACCAAACACACCCTAAGTGAAGAATCGGAAGCAGACGGATTTTTTTAATCAGTGACGTCCAATTCAATTAGTACAAGTTCAAACTAATAACCCTCTTATAAAAAATATTTTCTTTTTTATTTATTTTCTTTTAGTTTGTAGATAAAATTACAAAATTACTCCTTTTTTTTTTAAAAAAAAACCCCCATCAGAAAATAAAATCTGAGGGCATGTTCTTTTGACGTTTTTGAGTTAGGTAACTTGAGTGTAGATTTTGAATTAAGTTTGAGTTATAACTTGAGTTAAAGTTGTAACTTGAGTTTGTGTTTGGTTGTATACATTTGAGTTATGGTTTAAGATACGAATCTTTTTGAGTTTGTGTTTGAGTGAGTCAAAACTTGAATTTGTATTTATATAGTATTTTAATAAAAACTCAATGCTGATGGAAAATTTTAATAGAGTATATGGGTGGGGTTTTATTTGTCTTTTCGTTGTCAACACATAGAAAAAAAAATCATCTCAATCAGAATTAAAACGAAAAAGTTATAGCATTTTTAATAATAGAAAAAATATTGTTCATTAATTTGAGTTCGAGATTTTGAACTCGAGTTGAAGGGAAAACTTGAACTCGAGTTTTAGTCCTAAACTCGAGTTCAAACTTAAAAGAACATGAACTTGAATAAAGTTATAATTCGAGTTGCTTTTTTTTAAGTTTTTAACTCAAAAACTTCACTGCCGAACAAGGCCTGAGTGTTTTAAAAAAAAAAAACTAAGAAATAAGATAACTAAAGAATATGTGCTTCATTCCTTCTCCTTCTTCAAACGACCGAACGGCCCCCAAAACAAAAAAAAAAACCATGCCTTTTGCCGCTAACATCGTCGGATTCCACCCGTTCTCCGGCCCCCCACCACTTGTTTGAGCTTCCGCCGTGTCTCCGGTCTCAAAAGTAACCTCCTTACTCCGGTAAAGTCAGACAACTCCTCACAGTGAAGGTAACCGACTTACTCCGGGCTTTTCTCCCGGCACTCCTTACTCCTCACCGTGAGGTTTTTGTGTTTGTTTTATGTTTTTGTTTCGTCATCTGGGTTGTTAGTTTTGTGTTCTTGGTGTGAAATACGACTTATTGCATTAGAGGCCTGACTTGTTTTGTGACATTTATTTTTTAATGTTTAGTGTAAAATTGTGTAAATGCGTGTCTTAGTTCTGGAAATGTGATTGATATGTTAAAATTATTGAGTTTGTTTGATATCATGCTCATGGAGATAATACGTTGGAATTGAACGAAATGGACGAGAATGTCGAGACCGAGAGTCCTAATGAACGACTGAAAAGGCAATCAACAAAGTTAAAGTACAAGAGAACTCTGTTTACCGATCCTCAAACTACAACCTGCGACCATTTATGAGTGGCTCCCATGATTACACTACATATAATATTTTCAACGTACATTTAATTGAGGACTTGTATAACTTTTGTTTTTTTCTTTCTCTTTTTTCAGTTGAAGGATGACTTTTATAACTTATTTTGGATGTATAAATTACGTTGATGATGTTTTTTGCCTTGTAGTCGTGATTCTGTGTGTTTCTGACTGTTCGGATTGGTGCCGGTAAGAGTCCAAGTATGGATTCTTTCGGATTGGTGCCGGTAAGAACGGTCATAAATGGCCGAGAGTCCAAGTATAGATTATGTGTGTTTCTGGCCGTTCGGATTGGTGCCAGTAAAAACGGTAAGAAATAGCCGAGAGTCTAAGTATGGATTATGTGTGTTTCTGACCGTTCAGATTGGTGCCGATAAGAACGGTAAGAAATGACTGAAGGGTCTATAACTTTTGTGTAACATTCTTACCGTTCAAATTAGTACCGGTAAGAACAGTTAGAAAGGTTTTAAAATTTATTTTTAATTTGTTTATTTATTAAAGTTTAACATATTGTATAGAGAAGTAATAAGTACAATTAAAACTTAGAAAAGAAATAGTGAGACAAAATCAAATAGTATCAATTTAGATCATACATTTGAGAACGTGAGATCATTACAATGAGATCTTTACTAAGATTAAGATCTTACATTTATGTTGTTCTTATAGTGCTACATTGGACAATAATGCATCCATCATGTAAACTTTTCAATTTATGATTGATAAATATAATGATTGCCTCCTAAGATCGCACTAAATCTAATTTATGTTGTTTAGAAGATAGCGGTGAGATTTACCATAATGCAAGGCTCCCACGATTACACTTTTATAACTTAGTAGTGATGTTGAACTAAGTTTCAAATCATTATACATTGGTTCCAGTAAGAGCGATTAAAAATGACTAATGACATATGTTGATTGTGTTTCATTCTTACCGTTCAGATTAGCCCGGTAAGAACGGTTAAAAATGGTCGTGTCACGTGTCAAAATTGTATTGTTTTCTTATCCTTCAGATTGGTACCGGTAAGAATGGTTAGAAGTTACAATATGACTTTAAAACTTGTCTTACCCTTTAGATTGGTACCGGTAAGAATGGTTAGATATTACAATATGACTTTAAAACTTTTCTTACCCTTCATATTAGTACCGGTAAGAATGGTTAGATATTACAGTTTCTGGCAAATTTCCAAGACAAAATTCACAAGTCCAAGCATATTACTACATAAACACGAACATAGTCATATTCATACTCATATTCAAACAATTGAAATACTAAAAAAAGCCACAAGCTCTGAAATATTGAAAAAAAAACATGAACACAACCAAATTTATTCCAATGGGGACATCATTTTTTAGCTTTCCTGGCACAGTCGCTTCCTTTTATCTCTCATGTGTTCTCCAACTACTCAACATGTAGCATGCTTTGATGTTGAAAAATGGCACACGGTCACAATGTTGGAAAAATACGGCATCGAGTGCGCATCAAAATTTTTAAAAATTTAATCAATGTCAAAGCGAACCAAGAACATGTTCATGATGCTATATAACATAAATACTAAAGATCTAAATCATACCTTTTGAGATTTAGGAAACTGCATGTGTGACTGATCAAAGTGTTCCAAACAGCGACTGGAAGAGCCTCAACCAACTAGTCTTCTTTGCTATTCTCGTTTCTACGATCGGAGTGCGGGTGGGCACACATCATTCAATCTCCCCTTGGTATTCTTGAACTCCTTCCAACCATAAGAGAGCCAAAAGAAAAATTGTTCTTAAGAATTAAAACAATTTTTCCTCCAAGGAACCTTTTACTAATAGCCCCCAAAAAGTCTCTCAAGTGATCTAATGAATAATGTGACTTAATGGGCTATTTATAGTGTTTAGGAAGTCATATTTCCATAAAAATTAGGTTTCTCAAACTTTATCTCTCATACAGAGTCAGTTTCGCCACGTCAGGACGCGCTACGCATTACAACCGGTCGATCAGTGATAGCGACATTATAACTCACCGGTCGGCCTGTCCTTCACGAACCAGTCGACCTGTCTTCATGAATCGGTCTACCTGACCAGTCGACCTGTCTGCACTAGCAAAACTTGTTTTCTTAGTTTTCCAACACGGGAAACTAGCACAGAGCCTCAATTTCGATTCAAACAACCCAATAGAGAAGTTGCCTGATCAAAATAGTCATATAATTGTCTTCCCATATTGAACAACTCTTAAAACAATAATTCAACAAATTTATCTAGAATTAATTTATCAATTAATTTACCAGATAAATCACTCATGAATTAACCAATTTTATATTAACTTTGAACCTCTTTTACGGAAATTACACAAGTTATCAATATGTAGCAAATACACCGTATCGTTACAAGGATGGATAAAAAATATACATTTTAAGTTATGTTTTGTATTCTAAAATTAATATATGATTTTTAAGAATTAATTCAATAAGTGGCACTATTTTTTTATGAATATTTTATTTTTATGATTTTCTTTATTTTTCGTCTTCCAAAAATAAAATAAAATATAAGCGATGTCCAAAAATAATGAAATTTTACAGACATGATCCTTATATTTTTCTGGATATACCTGCAAAAAATGGGCTCAAAAAATGACAAAAAGAAGTAAAACGTTGTCAAAAGCCCCCGACCCACGTAGTGGGGCGCCCAGGGATCGCGATGGGTTAACAATTTACATTTTTTCTTATGTTTTGTATTCTAAAATTTATAGATAATTTTTAGGAATTAAAGCAACATGCGACACCATTTTTTGATGAATATTCTATTTTTTATGATTTTCTTTATTTTTCAACTTTGAAAAATAAAATAAAATAGAAACGACGTCAAAAAATTATGAAATTTTTCATACACAATCCTTACATTTTTCTGGGCACGCCTGGAAATAGTGGCCTAAAAAAATGATAAAAAAGTAAAACACTGTCAAAAGGCACCCGGCCTGCGTAGCGGGGCGCCCAAGGGCCAGGATGGGTAAAAAATTTACATTTCTTCTTATGTTTTGTATTCTATAATGAATATACGATTTTTAGGAATTAATGCAATAAGCGGCACCACTTTTTGATGAATATTCTATTTTTTATGAATTTTTTTTTATTTTTCATCTTTAAAAAATAAAATAAAATAGAAACGACGTCAAAAAATTAGGAAATTTTACAGACACGATCTTTATATTTTTCTTCGCATGCCTTGAAACAATGGCCTCAAAAAATGACAAAAAATATAAAACACTGTCAAAAAGTTCTCAACCCGCGTAGTGCGGCGCCCAGGGCCGGGATGGGCAAGAACTTTACATTTTTAGTTATATTTTGTATTCTAAAATTAATATTCTATTTTTATGAATTAATGAAATAAGCGGCACCATTTTTTGATGAATATTCTATTTTTTATGATTTTCTTTATTTTTTATTTTTGAAAAAAAAATAAAATAGAAATGACGTCAAAATATTATGAAATTTTGCATACACGATCCTTACATTTTTCTGCGCATGCCTAGAAAAAATGGCCTCAAAAAATGATAAAAAAAGTAAAACATTGTCAAAAGCCCCCGGCTCACGTAGTAGGGCACACAGGAGCCGCTATGGGTTAAAAATTTACATTTTTTGATATGTTTTGTTTTCTAAAATTAATTTAAGATTTTTAGGAACTAATGCAATGAGTGACACCATTGTTTGATGAATATTCTATTTTTTTATGATTTTCCTTATTTTTTGTCTTTGAAAAATAAAATAAAATAGAAACGACGTCAAAAAATTATGAAATTTTGCATACACAATCCTTACATTTTTCTTGGCATGCCTAAAAAAGATGGCCTCAAAAAAAGACAAAAAAAAAGTAAAACACTGTCAAAAGGCACCCGACCTGCGTAGTGGGGCGCCCAGGGGCCGGGATGGGTCAAAAATTTACATTTCTTCTTATGTTTTGTATTCTACAATGAAGATACGATTTTTAGGAATTCATGCAATAAGCGGCACCATTTTTTGATGAATATTCTATTTTTTATGATTTTCTTTATTTTTCATCTTTAAAAAATAAAATATAATATAAACGACGTCAAAAAATTAGGAAATTTACAGACACAATCTTCACATTTTTCTTGGCATGCCTCGAAAAAATGCCCTAAAAAAATGACAAAAATATGTAAAACACTGGCAAAAAGTCCCCGACCTGCGTAGTGGGGCGCCCAGGGCCGGGATGGGTAAAAAATTTACATTTTTAGTTATATTTTGTATTCCAAAATTAATATTCTATTTTTAGGAATTAATGCGACAAGCGGCACCATTTTTTTATGAATATTTTATTTTTTTATGATTTTCTTTATTTTTTATTTTTGAAAAAAATTAAAATAGAAACGACGTCAAAATATTCTCAAATTTTGCATACACGATCCTTACATTTTTCTGGGCATGCCTAGACAAAATGGCCTCAAAAAATGACAAAAAAAATAAAACACTGCCAAAAGCCCCCAGCTCACGTAGTGGGGCGCAATGGGTTAAAAATTTCCATTTTTTGTTATGTTTTATTTTCTAAAATTAATTTACGATTTTTAGGAATTAATTCAATGAGTGGCACCATTGGTTGATGAATATTCTATTTTTTTATGATTTTCTTTATTTTTTATCATTAAAAAATAAAATAAAATAGAAACGACGTCAAAAAATTATGAAATTTTGCAGACACGATCCCTACGTTTTTCTTGGCATGCCTCGAAAAGATGGCCTCAAAAAATGACAAAAAAATAAAATACTGTCAAAAAGCTCCAGTCCTGCGTAGTGGGGCGCCCAAGGGCCGGAATTGGGCAAAAATGTAAATTTAAAGTTATGATCTGTATTCTAAAATTAATATATCATTTTTAGGAATTAATGCAATAAGCGGCACCATTTTTTGATGAATATTTTATTTTTTATGATTTTCTTTATTTTTTGTCTTAAAAAAAAAGAAACGACGTCAAAAAAATAGTCAAATTTTGCAGACATGATCCTTATTTTTTTCTGGACAAACCTCCAAAAAATGACAAACAAAAAGTAAGACGCTGTCAAAAGCCCCCGACACACGTAGTAGGGCGCCCAGGGGCCGCAATGGGTTAAAAATTTACATTCTCAGTTATGTTTTGTATTCTAAAATTTATAGATGATTTTTAGGAATTAATGCAACAAGTAACACAATTTGTTTATGAATATTCTATTTTTTCATGATTTTCTTTATTTTTCAACTTTAAAAAATAAAATAAAATAGAAACGACGTCAAAAAATTATGAAATTTTGCAGACACAATCCTTACATTTTTCTCGGCATGCCTAAAAAGAGTGGCCTCAAAAAATGACAAAAAAGTAAAACACTCAGAAAAAGCGCCGACTTGCGTAGCGGGGCGTCCAGGGGCTAGGATGGGTCAAAAATTTATATTTTTTTTATGTTTTGTATTCTAAAAGGAATATACAATTTTTAGGAATTTTTGCATTAAATGGCCTCAAAAAATGACAAACAAAAGTAAAATACTGTCAAAACACCCCCGGCCTGCGTAATGGGGCACCCAGGGACCCGCGTGGGTGAAACGTATATATTTTAAGTTATGTTCTGTATTCTAAAATTAATATATGATTTTTAGGAATTAATGCAATAAGCGGCACCATTTTTTTTATGAATATTCTATTTTTTTTATGATTTTCTTTATTTTTTAGCTTCAAAAAATAAAATAAAATAGAAACGACATCAAAAAATAATCAAATTTTGAAGACATGATCCTCACATTTTTCTGGACATACCTTCAAAAAATGGCCTTAGAAAATGAGAAAAAAAAAAAGTAAAACACTGTCAAAAGCTCCCGGCCTACGTAGTGGGGCGCCTAAGGACCGCGTTGGGTTAAAAATTGACATTTTTAGTGATCTTTTGTATTCTAAAATTTATATATGATTTTTAGGAATTAATGCAACAAGCAGCAACATTTTTTAATGAATATTCTATTTTTTATGATTTGCTTTATTTTTCAACTTTCAAAAAGTAAAATAAAATAGAAATGATGTCAAAAAGTTATGAAATTTTACATACACAATCCTCATATTTTCCTGGGCATGGCTGGAAGGAGTGGCATCAAAAAATAAAAAAAAAATGCAAAACACTATAAAAAAAGCCCCAGGCCTGCGTAGTGGTACCCCCAGGAGCCTGGATGGTTCAAAAAATTATATTTTTTGTTATGTTTTGTATTCTAAAATTAACATACGATTTTTAGGAATTAATACAACAAGCGGCACCATTATTTGATGAATATTCTATTTTTTATGATTTTCTTTATTTTTCATCTTTGAAAAATAAAATAAAATTGAAACGACGTCAAAAAGTTATGAAATTTTGCAGACACAATCCTTATATTTTTCTAGGCATGTCTGGAAAACATGGCCTCAAAATGTGACAAAAAAGTAAAACACAGTCAAAAAGCTCTTGGCCCAAGTAGTGGGGCACCCAGGGGCAGGGATGGGTCAAAAATTTACATTTTTAGTTATGTTTTATATTAAAAAATTAATATATAATTTTTATGTAATGCAATAAATGACACCATTTTTTTATTAATATTCTATTTTTTATGATTTTCTTTATTTTTTGACAGCGTTTTACTTTTTCTTGTCATTTTATGATACCATTTTTTGTAGGCACCCCTAGAAAAATGCATGGATCGTGTCTGTAAAATTTCAGATCTTTTTGATATCGTTTTACTTTTTAAAGATGAAAAATAAAGAAAATTTTTAATATTCATCAAAAAATGGTGTGGCTTGTTGCATTAATTCCTAAGAATCTTATATTAATTTTAGAATGTAAAACATAAATAAAAATATAAATTTGTGACTCATCCCTGCCCCTTGGCGCCCCACTACGCGGGTTGGGGGCTTTTCTACATCGTTTTTAAATTTTTTTGTCATTTTGTGGGGCCATTTTTCTTTTGGCATGCCCAAAAAAATGTAAGGAGCGTGTCTGTAAAATTTCATAACATTTTGACATCATTTTTATTTTATTTTATTTTTCAAAGATGAAAAATAAAGAAAATAATAAAAAATAGGACATTCATCAAAAATATGGTGTCATTTGTTGCATTAATTCCTAAAAATTGTATAGTCATTTTAGAATGCAAAACATAAATAAAAATATAAATTTTTACGCATCCTGGCCCTAGGCGCCCCACTACGCGGGCCGGGGGATTTTTGACAGTGTTTTACTTTTTTTTTTATCATTTTTTGATGCCATTGTTTGTAGGCGTCGCCGGAAAAATGTAAAGATTGTGTTTGCAAATTTTCAATTCTTTTTGACATAATTTTTATTTTTTTATATTTTTCAAAGACAAAAAAGAATGAAAATCATGAAAAATAGAATATTGATAAAAAATTGTTCCGCTTGTTGCATTAATTCCAAAAAATCGTATATTAATTTTAGAATGCAAAACATAAATAAAAATATAAGTTTTTAACACATCCTGGCCCCTCGGCGCCCCACTACGCGGGCCAGGGGCTTTTTGACAGCATTTTACTTTTTTTGTCATTTTTAGGCCATTTTTTGTAGCCATGCTCAAAAAAATGTAAGCATCGTGTCTGCAAAATTTCATAATTTTTTTATGTCGTTATTATTTTATTTTCTTTTACAAAGATGAAAAATAAAGAAAATCATAAAAAATAGAATATTCATAAAAAAAAATGGTGCCGCTTGTTGCATTAATTCTTAAAAATCATATATTAATTTTAGAATACAAAACATAAACAAAAATATAAATTTTTGACATATCTCGGCTCCTGAGCGCCCAACTACGCGGGCTGGGAGCTTTTTGACATCAATTTGCTTTTTTAATTTTTAAGGCCATTTTTTGTATGCTTGCCCAAAAATATGTAAGGATCATGTCTGTGAAATTTCATAATTTTTTGACGTCGTTTTTATTTTATTTTATTTTTTAAATATAAAAAATAAAGAAAATCATCAAAAATAGAATAATCATCAAAAAAATGGGGCCGCTTGTTGCATTAATTTCTAAAAATCGTATATTAATTTTAGAATGTGAAACATAAATAAAAATGTAATTTTTTAATCCATCCCGGCCCATGGGCGCTCCACTACACGGTCTGGGCACTTTTTGATAGCGTTTTACCTTTTTTTTGTCATTTTTTGGCCATTTTTTACTCGCATGCCCAAAAAAATATAAGCATCGTGTTTGCAAAAGTTCATAATTTTTTTAAGTCATTTTTATTTTATTTTATATTATTTTTCAAAGATAAAAAGTAAAGAAAATAATAAAAAAATAGAATATTCATAAAAAATAATGGTGCCACTTGTTGCATCAATTCCTAAAAATTGTATATTAATTTAGAATACAAAACATAAATAAAAATGTAAATTTTTTACCCATCCTGGCCCCTGGGCGCCTAACTACGCGGGCCGGGGGCTTTTTCACAGCGTTTTACGTTTTTTTTCAGATTTTTTAGGCCATTTTTTGTACGCATTCCTAGAAAAATGTAAGGACTATGTCTCTAAAATTTCATAATTTTTTGACGTCGTTTTTATTTTATTTTTCAAATGTAAAAAATAAAGAAAATCATAAAAAATAGAATATAATCAAAAAATGGTGTCGCTTGTTGTATTAATTCTTAAAAATTTTCTATTAATGTTAGAATGTAAAACATAAATAAAAATATAAATTTTTGACACATCCTAGCCTCTCGGCAACCCAAAACGCGAGCCGGGGGCTTTTTGACAGCGTTTTACTTTTTTGTCGTTTTTTGAGGCCATTTTTTGTGGCCATGCCCAAAAAATGTTAGGATCGTGTCTGTAAAATTTCATAATTTTTTGACGTCGTTATTATTTTATTTTCTTTTCAAAGATGAAAAATAAGGAAAAACATAAAAAATAGAATATTCAACAAAAAAATGGTGCCGCTTGTTGCATTAGTTCCTAAATATTGTATATTAATTTTAGAATAGAAAACATAAATAAAAATATAAATTTTTTACTCATCTCGGCCCCTGGGCACGTAACTACGCAGACTTGGGGCTTTTTGATAGTGTTTTACTTTTTTTGTTATTTTTGTGGGCATTTTTTGTGCGCATGCGTAGAAAAATGTGAGGATCATGTGTGCGAAATTTCATAATTTTTTGACGTCATTTTTATTTTATTTTATTTTTCAAAGACGAAAAATAAAAAAAATCATAAAAAATTGAATATTCATCAAAAAATTGTGCCGCTTTTTGTATTAATTCTTAAAATTCGTATATTAATTTAGAATGTAAAACATAACTAAAAATATAAATATTTGACGCATCCCGGCTCCTGGACGCCCCGCTACGCGGGCTAGGGGCTATTTTACAATGTTTTACTTTTTTTGTCATTTTTTTGCAGGTATGCCCAGAAAAATCTAAGGATCGTGTCTATAAATTTTCATTATTTTTTGACGTCATTTTTATTTTATTTTATTTTCCAAATACAAAAAAAGAAAAATCATAAAACATAGTATATTTATCAAAAAATAGTGTCGCTTGTTGCATTAATTCCTAAAAATCATATATTAATTTTAGAATGTGAAACATAAAAAAAAAATGTAAATTTTTAACCCATCCCGGCCCCTTGGGCGCCCCTCTACACGGGCCATGAGCTTTTTAGCAGCGTTTTACTTTTTTTGTTAATTTTTTAGGCCATTTTTTGTACACATGTCCAGAAAAATGTAAGGATCGTGTATGGAAAATTTCATAATTTTTTAAGGTCATTTTTATTTTATTTTATTTTTTAAAGACGAAAACTAAAGGAAATCATAAAAAATAGAATATTCATAAAAAAATAGTGCCGTTTGTTGCATTAATTCCTAAAAATTGTATATTAATTTTAGAATGCAAAATATAAATAAAATGTAAATTTTTGACCCATCCTGACTCTTGAGCGCCCCACTACGCGGGCCAGGGGCTTGAAGTGGCTTGTTTTAATAACATTCGAGACTTTTAAAAACCATTTTGCTGCGAACACATCGACTCTGACGTCTGATTCTGTGTAATGTTTTCTTGGCTTTCCTTTAACGTACGCGTGTTTGGTTTTCCCATCATGTATTTTTCTTCCAATTAGCTTAAATAGAAGAAAAAGTTTTTTCTTTTCTCAAAATTTCTTGGTTTAGTATTAATGATCAATGGACTACCTAGAAATCATACAAAGATGTAGAAACTATGGGCTTGTGTTTAAATTAAACTATGATTCTGATTCTGCTACATTTTGATTCTGTTACAGTAATTTTCTTTCACAAAATATTTAATTTAAATCCATAATCAAAACGACTGATTAAAACGCGTGAATTAAATGGGCATATGTCTTTTTGTTACGCACAAGTGTGAATCTTTGAGACAATCTGATAAGAAAATTGCTTGCAGAAACACTAGGGAGCAGATAATGACTGATAAGAAAATTGCTTACAGAGACACTAGAGAGCAGATAATGAAGTAAAAACTTCCGTAGAAGCTTAACCACATGCTAAAAAGTAGATGGTAAACACTAGTTGTATTTACATTTGCACTGAGTAAAGGAAGGAATAAACATGTCGTCCCTAGCAAAATCAAAGGGAATTCAACCAAGAGTTTCTACATCTGTGTGCTGAGGTTTCCATTGCTGTTCCATCCTTCTTGCACTTGCATTGCGTAATGTAGATTCCAGAGTACATCTTCTATCGAGGGACGCCTGGTTTGGTCTTCGCTTAGGCAAGTGAACGTGATTTCAGCTGCCGTCTTTAACGACTGTTATGCGTACGAGCCATGAATGGTAGATTCCACGACATTCTTTAAATTCGATACTGCTAAGCCTCTTTCAAGCTGCGGAAAAGAAACGAAAATAGAGACGCCGATGTTGATGTTATTTTTATAACGAGAGGAAATCATGTCAGAATGAATTTGGTAATAACAATGAATAAAAGTGGATGGATACCTCGAGCTTCATCTCGTTCAATTCAGTTGAGGATTTAACTAGTTTCCCGGTAATGACTTCGAGTAGGATGATACCCAATTGGTAGATATCTTCCTTTTCCCTTGCAAAAAATGGCCTAAAAACATGATGAAAAAAGTAAAATGCTGTTAAAAAATCTCCAGCCCGCGTATTGGGCGCACAGGTGTTGGGATGGATAAAAAATTTACATTTTTATTTATGTTTTTCATTCTAAAATTAACATACGATTTTAATGAATTAATGCAACAAGCGGCACAATTTTTTATGAATATTTTATTTTTTAATAATTTTCATTATTTTTTGTCTTTGAAAAATAAAATAAATAAAAACGACGTTAAAAAATTATGAAATTTAACATACACGATCCCTATATTTTTCTGGGCATGCCTACAAAAAATGGCCTCAAAAAATGACAAAAAAGTAAAACACTGTCAAAAAGGCCCCGACCCGCGTAGTGGGGCGCTCAGGGGCCGAGATGGGTCAAAACTTAATATTTTTATTTATGTTTTGCATTCTAAAATTAATATACGATTTTTAGGAATTAATGCAATAAGCGGCACCACTTTTTGATGAATATTCTATTTTTTATTATTTTCTTTATTTTTCATATTTAAAAAAATAAAATAAAAACGACGTCAAAAAATTATGAAATTTTGCAAACACGATCCTCACATTTTTCTGGACATGCCTACAAAGAAAGGCCTTAAAAAATGAAAAACAAAAAAAAACGTTGTGTAAAAGACCTCCGCCCGCGTAGCGGGGTGCCCAGGGACCGGGATAGGTCAAAAATTAAACTTTTTATTTACGTTTTGCATTCTAAAATTAATACACAATTTTTAGAAATTAATGCAACAAGCGGCACCACTATTTGATGAATATTTTTTTTTTATGATTTTGCATATTTTTCATCTTTGAAAAAATAAAAAATAAAAACGACGTCAAAAAATTATGAAATTTTGCAGACACGATGCTTACATTTAATTGGGCATGTCTGCAAAAAATGGCCACCAAAAATGACAAAAAAAAATAATAATAAAACACAGTCAAAACCCCCCGGCCCGTGTAGTGGGGCGCCCAGGGTCCGGGACAGGTCAAAAATTAATATTTTTATTTATGTTTTGCATTCTAAAATTAATATACAATTTTTAGGAATAAATCAACAAGCAACACCATTTTTTGATGAATTTTTTTATTTTTTATGATTTTGCTTATTTTTCGTCTTTGAAAATAAAATAAAATAAAAACGACGTCAAAAAATTATCAAATTTTGCAGACTCGATGCTTACATTTTTCTGGGCATGCCTGCAAAAAATTGGCTCAAAAAATAACAAAAAAAGTAAAACACTATCAAAAAGCCCTCGGCCCACGTAGTGGGGCGCCCATGGGCCGGGATGGGTGAAAAATTAAAATTTTATTTATGTTTTGCCTTCTAAAATTATTATATGATTTTTAGGAATTAATGTAACAAGCAGCACAATTTTTTGATGAATATTCTATTTTTTATGATTTTTCTTATTTTTCATATTTAAAAAATAAAATAAAATAAAAACGACTTCAAACAATAATGACATTTTAGAGACACAATCCTTTCAAAAAATGACAACAAAAAGTAAAACGGTGTCAAAAAACTTTCGGCCCATGTATTGGGGCGCTCTGGGGTCGGGATGGGTCAAAAATTAACATTTTTCTTTATGTTTTGAATTCTAAAATTAATATACGATTTTTAGGAATTAATGCAACGAGCGGCACGATTTTTTTTTATGAATATTCTATTTTTTATGATTTACTTTATTTTTTACATTTAAAAAATAAAATAAAATAAAAAAGACGTCAAAAAATTATGGAAGTTTGCAGACATGGTGCATACATTTTACTGGGCATGCCTGCAAAATATGGCCTAAAAAATGACAAAGAAAAGTAAAACGCTAATAACAAGCCCCCGGCCTGCGTAGTGGGGTGTCCAGGGGCCGAGATGGGTCAAAAATTTATATTTTTATTTATCTTTTGCATTGTAAAATTAATATACGATTTTAAGAAATTAATGCAATAAGCACTATTTTTTGAAGAATATTCTATTTTTTATGATTTTCTTTATTTTTCGTATTTAAAAAATTAAAATAAAATAAAAACAACGTCAAACAATTATGAAATTTTACGGACATGATCCTTGCATTTTTCTGGGTATGCCTACAAGAAAAAAGAACAAAAAAATGATAAAACAAGTAAAACGCTGTCAAAAAGCCCCCAGCCCGCGTAGTGGGGCGCCCAGAGGGCCGAGGTAGGTCAAAAATTAACATTTTTAATTTTCGCATCCTAAAATTAATATATGATTTTTAATAATTAATGCAACAAGCGGCGCTATTTTTTTATGAATATTCTATTTGTTATGATTTTTTTATTTTTTAATTTAAAAAATAAAATAAAATAAAAACGACGTCAAAAAATTATAAAATTTTACAGACACAATCTTTACATTTTTCTGGGTATGCCGGCAAAAAAAGTCCTCAAACATGAAAAAAGAAAAAGAAAAACACTGTGTAAAAGATCCCAGCCTGCGTAGTGGGGCACCCAGGGGCCGGGTTGGGTCAAAAATGAACATTTCTACTTATGTTTTGCATTCTAAAATTAATACACTATTTTTAGGAATTAATGCAACAAGCGGCACCATTATTTGATCAATATTCTATTTTTTATGATTTTCTCTATTTTTCGTCCCTGAAAAATAAAATAAAATTAAAATGACGTCAAAAAAGTCTAAAATTTTGCAGCCATGATGCTTACATTTTTCTGGGCATGCTTACAAGAAATGGCCTAAAAAATGACAAAAAAAAAAGAAAAACGCTGTAAAAAAAATCACAGCCCACATAATGGGACGCCCAGGGGCCGGGATGGGTAAAAAATTTACATTTTTATTTATGTTTTGCATTCTAAAATTAATATACAATTTTAAGGAATTAATGCAACAAGCGGTACCATTTTTTTAAAGAATATTCTATTTTTTATGATTTTCTTTATTTTTGTATTTGAAAAATAAAATAAAATAAAAATAACGTCAAAAAATTATGAAATTTTGTAGACACAATTCTTGCATATTTCTGGGCTTGCTTGCAAAAAAAAGGCCTCAAAATTGACAAAACAAAAAAGAAAAACACTGTGAAAAAACCCCCAGCCTGCGTAATGCGGCGCCCGGGGCAGGGATGGGATAAAAATTTACATTTTTATTTATGTTTTGCATACTAAAATTAATATACGATTTTTAGGAATTAATGCAACAAGCGGTACCATTCTTTTATCAATATTCTATTTTTTTTATGATTTTCTTTATTTTTTGTTTTTGAAAAAATATAATAATAAAAACGACGTCAAACAATTCTGAAATTTTACAGACACGATCCTTACTTTTTTTGTGCATACTTACAAAAAATGGCCTAAAAACTGACAAAAAAAACGCTGTTAAAAACCCCAGCCCGCATAGTGGGGCGCCCAGGGGCCGGGATGGGTAAAAAATTTACATTTTTATTTACGTTTTGCATTCCAAAATTAATGTACGATTTTTTAGAATTAATGCAAGAAGCGACACTCTTTTTTTTGATGAATATTCTATTTTTTTAATTTTCTTTCTTTTTCGTCTTTAAAAAATAAAATAAAAACGATGTCAAACAATTCTGAAATTTTACAAACACGATCCTTACATTTTTCTGTGCATGCTTACAAAAAGTGACCTCTAAAAATGGCAAAAAAAAGTAAAACGTTGTTAGAAAGCCTCCAGCTGCGTAGTGGGGCACCTAGGGGTCAGGATGGGTCAAAAATTTACATTTTTATTTATGTTTTGCATTTTAAAATTAATATACAATTTTTAGGAATTAATGCAACACGTGGCACCATTTTTTCATGAATATTCTATTTTTTATGATTTTCTTTATTTTTCATCTTTGAAAAATAAAATAAAATAAAATAAAAACGACGTCAAAAAATTATGAAATTTTGCAAACACGATCATTACATTTTTCTAGGTATGCCTACAAAAAATGGACTCAAAGAATGACAAACAAAAGTAAAACGCTGTAAAAAAAACTCCTGGCTGGCGTAATAGGGCGCCCAGGGGCCGGGATGGGTCAAAAATTTACATTTTTATTTATGTTTTAGATTCTAAAATTAATATACGATTTTTAAGAATTAATGCAACAAGCGACACCATTTTTTTTTTTTTTACGAATATTCTATTTTTTTATGATTTTCTTTATTTTTCGTCTTTGAAAAATAATGTAAAATAAAAACGACATGAAAAATTATGAAATTTTGCATACACGATCCTTACATTTTTCTGGGCATGCCTAGGGAAACCATATCTATGAGGGCTATTGTTGTGATAATCCTCATTCATAAGAAGCTTAACTAAATTGAGTCTCCTAAAAAAAGAAAAATTAGAAAAAAAAATAACAATAAGAAAATAAAACCACTATATCATAACCATAAAGTAACATGGAGAAATTCACTATGAGTAGGAGCATATAAAGAAGCACAACATACACACACCCATCACAATGAGAATGTTCAGCATCAAGCCTCACTTCATTGATTTGTTGTTTAAGCAGACCAATCAATATACCCAAAATTGATTCTTAGAAAGTTTTTTATATTTCTGATAGGTGTACATATGTTCTAATAAGATCAATAATAATTGGTGGTACATGTGCTATCTTGAAATTAATAATAGATCAAACAGCACCAAAACATGCCTGAATGGACTGTTATACAAAGTTACTTATAGAACAAAACTAAAGGGTCTCAAACTCAACCATTAGTTTGAAACATTTGGGAACTGTTGAAAAAGCAACGCACCAATACATTCTCACACAACAATAATATAAGCAGAGGCCATTTAGCGTCTAACGTAAGAATCCCCAAGTAGGAAAGTACATCATGGATACTAAAATGCATGACTACATAAAATTTAGAAACATACAAATAATGGCATGGAATCCCAAAATCCAACAAATGGAAATAACTTCGTAGAGGATGAAAAGAAGACAAGTAAATTTACCTCGATCGAGCATTATTCCTAGAATGAGAGGAATGGATAGCTTAATGGGAGAGAGCAAAAATCAAAAAAGAGTCGGAAGCAAAATTTTATGAAAAAAGAATGAAAAATACTAAGTGAACAATAAGAGGACAATTAATACACCACTACAATCTTAATGTTGGTTCTGTAAATTGGCTGCCAAAGAAGGTTCGTTGGGGATGAGACATAGAGAGCCACCCAAAAATCAAGTCTTTGAACCATAACGTGTGTTATGAAGAAGCTCAATATACATATATAGATTGTGTCCCACCACATGAAAGAAGAAACAAAAAAACTTTTAAAAGGCTAAGAAACTTGTAAATGAAACCACTAGCTGAAAAACTAAGATAATCTAAAGCCAACTTTGTAGCAACTCAAAAATCACCTACTCCATCATAAATAATCTGTTGTCATGTAATGGCCATTTTTTTAAGAAAATATAGATTAAGGGTTATTAGATAACTGACCAAGATGTATATTCTTATAAAAATCTTGTTAGAATTAATGTATTTGAAAAACTCATGGAATTCCATCACAAAAAGATCACCAATTACCTTGATATCACAAATGAAGAATGTGACATGCATTTTCAACTAGTCAACTGCCATAATAGTTGAACAAGCGACTCATAGATTTTTCAAAGCAAAATTAAATACCAAGAGCCAGTTGTGATGTAACCTCAGAATTTCACATAATTAAAATACAAAAACAAAAGTTAACTTACTTTGAAAGTTAGAATTTGTCACAGGCATATAAAATAAAAGCAGGGTTTTGTAAGAGCAAAGAGATGAAAAGAAAACCTCTTCCTGGAAAAGTGAACAAGTGGTAAGATTATCATAAGCTTCTAGCCAAGAAGATGAATCCCTCGTACAAACTTCCAAAGGAAAAACCTTTAACAAAAACATCAAAAGATCGTCCAGCAGAGAGACTCACCCAAACGAAGAACGACTAATAACAAGCATCAAAGGCAAAAAAAAAAAAAACAGAAGTAATCGAAACCCAAAAAAAGATCGAAAACATGACATACAATTTATCAAAAGATTGTCCAGCAAAGAGACTCACCCAAACGAAGAGCGACTAATAACATGCAAAAAAAAAAAAAAAAAAAAAAAAAAAAAAAAAAAAAAAAAAAAACCAGAAGTAATCGAAACCCAAAAAAAGGGGCAATTTTTTTTTCTTCATTTTACCTACATCAAAGAGGAAATGAAAATGCATGAAATGATAGAAAACCCTAAAAAAGAGACGAAGAGCGCTTTTAGGGGGGGCAAGGACTCGCATCAATTTCCCAAGTTAATGGCCTCCTCTCAGAAGCTCTCATCCGTATACACATGAAACAAGAGATTATGACTTGCTATTAGCCAAAAAAAAAGAAAAAAAAAAATGACAGATTATGATCTGACTAAAAATTAGAAAAATAAAAAGTCACATATGACCAAAGAACTCACATCCACAGCAATTTTCGTTCATTAATGGCCTCTGGTCACAAACAAACCCACATCAGGGTTTTTCTCCAAATTCAAAGAGGAAGAGGTGGATAGAGAGGGAGAAGAAAAGGCGGGTAACGCCAACGAAATGTTTCGCAAATTCCTACTTACACGCAAAACTTTTCGTTTCTTTCCTCTTTAGAACCGGAACCGCAGTTCGTAGGTAGGTACAGATTTTAACAAAGACAGAAGAAAGAAAGACAAAATAAGTAAATGAAGAATTTGAATAGTAAAAGAGAAGCTAAAGTAAACAAAGAGTGCTTTCTAAAATAGTTATCTACCAATTTCTCTCCTTTTTTTTTTCTTTGCTTTCTTTTCTTTGCCCCCCACACACTCACGTGTTTTCATTCTTTTCAGCCCCATCTTCTTCCATTTCCCACTCTTTTGCTCTCTCTCCTTTCTTTACTTGTATTCTCCCAGGAAAAAAAAAAAAAGAAGACAACTGCCAATCTAATTCTAAGATCTCAGCAACTTCGGAAGCTACAGCTAGAGCCTAGACCAACATTTATTCTTCTTACCCATTTTTACTCTTCCCTCCATCCCTGCCTCTCTCCCTCTCTCTCTCTTTTCTATTTTTTTTTAATTTTTCTTTTACGTATTGCTCTCTCTTTTTATTCCCTTTCATTCTTATCAGTTTTTATTTGTTCCTTTTTTTTTTCTTTTTTCTTTTTTTTCTCTTTTCCTTTACTTTTTATCTTTCTTTTTCTTTTCTTTTTGTTGTCTCTTATTTTTCTTGTTGCTCCATTTTTTTCTTTTCGTATAAGATGCAATAAGGAACAAGAGCAAACCTTGTTTGGCTGACTTTTTCCACTACCAATAGTCATCATAAATTCTATCTTGTTACCACCAACTACAGGACATGCATTTGTCACCGCATAAAGGAAGCTTATCAAAATCTGTAACGAAGAAGAGAAAGCAAAATTTGAATGAGAGATAGAGAGAACACTAAGTCCGACAAGTTTAATTTGATAGCTAAAAAAAATTAATAACACTTAAACCATACAGTTGATATACATACAGTAGCAGAGAAAAATATAGTTTGATTTTCACCAAATCTGTTAAGTGTACCTTGTACAACGCCGGACGGGCAACTTCTCTCTCTGTCTCTGCCTTCATTTTAACATCGCTGCAATCAAATTTTCTTTTACGATTCCAAACCTTCTTGTTGCTACATTTCACATTCCACTTTTTGAATCCAATTTTCAACCTAAACCATATACCACATCTTTTATAAGCATTAATCAGTGCAAAAGAACAAAGAAATGCAGTATGCAGCTCAGTTTAGCAACACTCTTTTCAAGAGATTTTTTAGTCCGGTATCCACAAAACATTATCCAAATGTGGTAGCACGGTCAATATCCAATGTGCGCGACCAAAGCCAAATGATTATTCTCCTTTCATTATTTCTTTTCCTCCTCTCCACTCTTTTTTTTCTTTTCTACCTTTTCTTCATTTTTGTTTCTTCTTTTTGTTTCCTTTTTTCTTTGCTTTCGTTGCACCTTCAAGAACTAGAAAATTTTCTACAATAGAAGAAGAATATGAAAGTGTTAAACTTCCAGTTTCAAGTTGAGGAAAAAAAAAAAAAAAAACAAAAAAAACAATGTATGTCAGTACATATCAGTACATTGAAAGGGAAAAAGAAAAAAGAAGAGAACGAAGGAAATAAATACAATACATTGGAGCACACAAACTTCATCTCATAATCGCCAACAGGGAATGCATTTCTGATAGCATAAGGAAACTTAGTAAAATCTGTGCCAAGAAAGAGAGGATGCATAAACCAAGCTATTAATAAAACATAAATAAGGAAATGCACTAAATCAAAAAAAAAATTTGTTCCCAATGCAACTGCAACTGAGGTAAAAAAATTGTTTATTGTTGTAAAATGCTCTCATATATTACCTGAGCTAAAATGTAGCTAGCCCTATAAGATGTTCTCAATGTAACGGAAGAAACTTAGATGCAACTGATTAAATGCACAATTTCAATTTTAGCACCTGAATGCAAAGATTATAATCAATAGTAACCACATATATATTTATGGAATTAGAAATAGGCAAAAATCAATCATCAACTATGTGGATGCTTGAGAGAGCCAACAAGGGTGTTTGAAAAAGGCTGAGAGTAAACTATTGGAGGTTAATGCAAGACGAGTTTTCATTACGGGTTTTCTCAATGGAAAGTTTCAAAACTTGACAAAAAAATGCATTTGAACTATGTAGTATTATAGAGCAAACCTTCACTAAAAGTTGTTTTATATCTGACATCATACGTCCACACTCCTCTGTCAGATTTGCAACAATAGATCCCTGATTTAACATCTTCTCTTATTTGGGGGAAAAAAATTATAGAAGACCATGTCAGTCGTACTGAAAGAAGAGCTAAAAAGGGGAAGTAAAACAGTCCTTACCTAGAGATTTCTTTGATTAGGATCCAATAAATCTGTAATTTGCTAGTTTATAAATCTAAAAAAGTCAATTAATGAGTTAATGGAAGATTACAAAGTTAAATAGGCCAATCAGACCAACACAGATAGCAGCAAGCAATCTACCTCAAGAAAAGAGTAGTGACACTGATACTTGAGTTGTCTACCAGCATTCGTGATTTGCTCCTGCAAAGAGAAGTTCCACAGAGGGCTTGCAGCAAATAAAGGATACAATGCGTAGAACAAAAGAAAGACAAAACAAAGTTACCTCATTTATCCGAGCAAAGAGACCCTCAAAAACTCGAGGAGTTAAACCGTGTTGATTGGTAGATGTTTTCATCCAACAATGTGTTGGCTTGGCTGGACCCCACATCGTATGTCTTTCCACTTCCCGTCTAACAATCACGTCCGCTAATGTTACATATACTGGTTGAATAACGTGCTTCGCACATGTGACTCTGTGTGGGGAAAATTTGTAAGTAAATCTACAAAGAAAGTGCACTCGTTAACAAAAACAATCTGCATGAACTAATAGTAATTTCCACCCGTTATTTTTGGAATAACAAAAATAGTGCTAATTTCACATGCAATAGTTATTAGAAAACTTTTACTTTTATGTATAATTGACTACACACCACAAATACATATGTTTCTATCACTATACCTTACTATTTCGTCACATAGCACAATTCTTGCCACTAATATACGGAGGATTATAAAGGAGCAAAATAGGACACTACATCAATAGAACCCAACAGAACAGCTTTTGAACTGGCTACGGTGTGTTGTAATATTAAAAACTAACTTATTAGAAATTCACAAAAAATTTAGAATTTGAAAGCCCGTAATGAAAACATCCATTTAAGTCCATTTATAACAAGCAAATAACTTTATATTATAAAGAACATCTGCATCAATCCATTTTGGATATACAAATGTTGTGAAACAAGAGAAAGTATGCAGATTTATTAACCCCTTTTATGCATGTTATTCTCAGATACCAAACATTTAAAAACCCAAAAAAAATAAATAAAATAAAGCTAAAAAATAAAAAATAAAAAATAAAAAGCATAAGATAATAAGCAAATAGAGAGAAAGAAAAACATTACGAATCTTCTCAATACATGATACTGTTGGTAAACAAGTCTTTAAAGCGTCTTCCGCAAGACTTAATGAAAGTGTCTATCTGGATTATGTTTTATATACCTCTAGGATTTCATCATCTGTAGCATTTAAGCACATCGAATTTACATTAATGAATTGATCAAATTAGAATAATTGCTTAACATTTCTTATATATATATACATATATGAGAAAAAAATGGCTGGGCCTTAAAGGCAAATTTAGTTCAAAAGACACACCAGCAAGGTTGACCACCTAGTTTGCTTGAGATCTGCTTCCTTGTTTAGGTTCTACAGAACATACACAAGAAAATTTTACCGAAGGTCAGAAGCACTAGCTCATGTAATAGGCTAAGATTTATTCAGAGTTCCATTTTAATCAAACTTGAGAAAATAAAACAGTAGTGAGATTTCCTTCATGATCGAACAAGTGTGAAGTAAGCTTATACGCTTAAGAAATATGGAGTAGGAGAGAAATGTTATTATGATAAAATTTGTTACACAAAGCTACAAACGAGTGATATAGAGGATAAAACGTATAAAGAATAAACTGTACCCACCCTCAAGACGGTCGTTTCTTCCCCTCTTTATACAAATTTGAAATATTCTCATTTTTGACCTTCCATAAAGCTTGAACCTGCTCCAGTAATATTTTTGCAGTGATATGAACAATAGGAACTGAAATAGGAGAAAAAAATAGAGAATTAATGCTCCATCCTCATTCTGCCTACCTCCACAATCGATAGGAGATTATGATTTCCTTAAATTTGAAACCAAAAGAGAAATCAAATAGAGAATTAATACAAGAATATTAAATTTTATAATACCCAATACACCGTCACCCACAAATAATACTCATACTACCCTTATCATTGATCATTTTCATTATTTATATTTTCTTTAAAAAAAAAAAAAAAAAAGCATGCATATTCTCCATAAAATTTTAAAAAGCAATTGCAATTCACTGTTGTGACCGCAATAATAGTTCATACCTCCATCTCTTTTTAAATGCCCATGCACCTCTGAGGCAAGGCCTGTACAAAACACAAATATTTATTTGGTGAACTATACACACAAAATAAAATCTCATAGGTAGAACGAAAATCTCCTTGTCCAAGTTTATCTTTGATGGCAAAATGTTTCGTAGTAGCTAATCCAAATCTAATATGTTGAAGCTAAGATAAGCAAGAAGGAACCAATAATATGAGAGCTGCAGTTCCTTTTTCCTATTGCACTTTCTTTTTTTAATTAATTTCACAACCAATACCTCTATCAGACCAAAATTTCTCCAACCAAAGCAAGGAAACAGAGGCATCCTAAATAAACAAAGAAAAACTATATTGCAGCTTTAACATTAAAAGGAGAACCTCCATTTTAATTATAGTCATCATATTTCTCTAGGAAAGAAAAAAGAAAAAAAGGAAAAAAGAACATGAAAATTACCTTATAGACATAATCATGCATGCCCAAGTTTAATTGCGGTGACAAAATGTTATGCAGTAGCTAATATGTGACCAAATCGGTAAAGTTGAAGCTAAGCTGGTGCGTGCTTTCTTGTGAGGATTTTGCGCTTGCTTTTTTGCTCTTGCTAGTTTAAGCATAATTCTCTCTCTATATCAGTTATCTAAATCAAAAGGCCCGTTTAGTTCGCTGATTCAAGTTTTTAATTCGAGTTGAGATGAGACTTTATGTGAGAGCTTTTTACTGTAGCAAAAAAGTTAGATGTGATTGTTTCTGAGAGTTTTTTACTGTAACAAAACTCGAATCGGTGAAATGAACGGGGCCAAAAATTCAACGTCATATTCTAAGTAAACCTCTAGACATAAGACTCTCCTTATATGCAAACGAACCAATTAGACACCAAATACGCACTCTAATGAAGCTTTTTTCTCAAACGTGGACACATGAAAATCTATGGAAAAACACCAATAAGATAGCATACTTAAAAAAAAACAAAAAAAAAAAACAGTGTCATGAATTCTTAGTTATTCAATTCCAGTTTGTTTTCTTCATTCCAAAAACCAAATTAAAGCAGAAAACAACCTACAAGATGACCTCAAAAGAAGAAAACTTGATTCATGGGGAAACCCAAGAAGAACAACGACAATGACAACTATATTAGTTGCATACATAAACATGGAACAGAATAAAACAACAGTAAATTACAAAACCACCTGCAAAGTGCAAAATGACCTCCAAAGAACAAAATTACTTGATTATAGGGGTAAATCCAAAGACAACAGCAAATCTATAAGTTCTATGCACGAACAATTAATAGATTATGCCACCAACAATTAAAGATTGATCTATCACATGCCCCAAAATGTATGAGTCACCATGATATATCAATCGATTATTCTTGAATGAAAGAAATAGTTAACTACAAATAGACGTAGTAATTGTATCTACACTTTTTGATGATTGATAATTTGATATACAGAGACCTAAAGTAACGTCAAATTATAATGTTAGTATGAGCTCTCTATTTCTCTCTTCTTTTCTATTTCTCACTCCAGCAAAAGAAACACATTACAACATTTCAATCAAAGAGCACAATATGTATGTTACGGCGAAACATCAATTAAATATTAGAAGCAAAGATTGGACTGAGCAATCAAATAAGAATATATATTAAACAAAACTAAATATACAATAAGAGCAATCAAATAATAAGAAGATATATTAAACAAAACTAAATACACAATAAGCAGACATCCATAAGACGAATAGGATATTTACCCATGTGCAAGAACAAAATGTCCCCCTGCAGGTGAATTAGTAGGCAACTCAAGAAGTTCCATACGACAGAACTGCAAATGAATTAGCAAAATAGAGAAATGGGAGGAAAAAGGAAGCCGAGAAGCAAGAAAGGAGGATATCAGAGAACGAAATAAAAAAATGAAGAAAGCAAGAAAGTGGACAACTCTTTGGTCGAGAAGGCAAGAAGAGGGTATTCATTTTTTCAACCAAAATAAACAAAACCCCAAATTAAAAAAGAAATCATAAGATAAGGAGAGAACAGGAAAGATCAAATAAATCTGAAATGAAACCAAACCTGGGGCTAAGCATGGAATGCAGCCAAGAAACTATTGTGGAGAATATCGGAGAGTACAAAGAAGGAGAGAGGCAGAGTATGGATGCTAATAAGAGAGTAGGGAATAAAGAGAGAGAACAGAAGTTGATGGGAAAGAGAGCAGGAAGGGAACCAAGAAGAAAGAAGCCATTTTTTCTATTACGAGGGAAGAAACTGTTTGGCTGAAAGTGAAGTTTTTCCATTAATCAGAAAATAGAGTACAAGCCAATCTTTATACAAAGAATACACGTGTGAGTAGACACGTATGTAGAAGCTTTATATGAAGCTTATGCTACAAGATTAATAAAATTAACTAACTAACATCCTAAAACTCCCCCTCAAGATGGACAATGAATATCTTTTGCAGCCATCTTGGATAAATGAGAAAACAAAAGAGCAGAGGGCAATGGTTTTGTGAAGATATCAGCAAGCTGAAGATTAGAACGAACAGGCATGAGCTTGATGAAGCCATCAGTGACCTTGTCACGAACAAAATGGCAATCAATTTCAATAGGCTTGGTCCGCTCATGAAAAGTTGGATTCGAAGCAATGTGGACAGCGGCTTGATTGTCACAAAAAAACAACATAGGAGCATGCAAAGAAACACCAAAGTCCTGCAGCAATTGTTTCAACCATACCAATTCGCTAGTGGCAGCAGCCATGGCACGATACTCAGCTTCAGCCGAGGACCGGGAAATAGTAGGCTGCCGCTTAGCTTTCCAAGATACAAGAGAATCTCCTAAGAAGACACAATAACCAGTGACAGAGCACCTGGTCTCAACACAGGATCCCCAATCTGCATCAGAAA
This sequence comes from Morus notabilis, assembly GCF_000414095.1. Taxonomy (NCBI): domain Eukaryota; kingdom Viridiplantae; phylum Streptophyta; class Magnoliopsida; order Rosales; family Moraceae; genus Morus; species Morus notabilis. Next base: position 120,302 of record NW_010358785.1, on the reverse strand, counting down.
AACCCTTAAGCTGTAACAATGAGGAAGCAGAAAAGAATAAACCCTGACCAGGACTAGTTTTAAGATACCGAAGAAGATGATGAGCAGTATGAAGATGAGGAACACGAGGCTGAGCAAGAAATTGACTCAGCTTATGGACAGCAAACGTGATATCTGGCCGAGACAAGGTAAGATACAGTAAGCGTCCGATAAGTCGGCGATAGGAAGATGCGTCAGGTAACTCAAGTCCATCTGTGGCCGTGAGGCGAGTGCAAGGATCCATAGGAACGGACGCAGGTTTACAAGCAAGAAAACCAGTGTCGTCCAAAAGTTGCAAGGTGTAATGGCGTTGAGAAAGGACAATACCTGTGGAAGACCGAGTAATTTCAAGTCCAAGAAAGTATCTTAATGAACCAAGGTCTTTCAATTTGAATTGACTATGGAGAAACTGTTTTAAAAAGTCTATGTTGGACTTAGAAGGACCGGTGATGATGATATCATCAACATACACTAACAAGGCAAGAAAAGAAGAACCGGTGCCTTTTGTAAACAATGAATAATCCGCCTTAGATTGAGTGAAACCAAATTGAAGCAGCAAATGAGAAAGTTTAGAATACCATTGTCGCAAAGCTTGTTTAAGTCCATATATAGACTTTGGAAGCTTGCAAACCAGTTTCCCACTGTGATGCAAGGTCTCCCCCTTTCCGATAGCCTAAGGGCAGATCCATATAGACTTCTTCACATAGATCACCATTAAGAAAAGCATTGTTAACATCTAGTTGAACCAAATTCCAGTTTTTACAAGCTGCAAGAGCTAAAAGATTGTCAGGCCTCCAGTGAGGAAGGTCTACACCAAGAGGACCAAGGGTGGTCTGGTGGGAGACTCCGGCCCAATTGGAATGGAAGATAAAGGGCTGGGGGTCAAGACAGGCCCATCTGGGAATATGGGTTTGGCTGAGGAAGGGGGAGCTGACGTGGGAAGTTAGTTAGAGTACTGGAGGGGTATTAGTAAGCGAGGGGGGGAGTGGGGGAGAGCATCGTTGTCTGGACTGATTGGAGTTGGCCGTTAGGAGGTTGTGGGATTCCTCGAAAATCCCTCCCTATCCTTTTCATACTTCTGTAATTTCCATTCCGATTGTATCACTGAGCTCAGACGAGCTTACTTATGTTTTCCGGTGATTAATTCTAATAATAACACGGTTCAGTGAATTTTCCTTCTTCCTGTTCATAATATTTTAGTTGTTAAGGCTGGGATCCTAACAAATTGGTATCAGAGCCGCGATCCATGGCACAACATACTTCCACGGCGAACACAACCGAGCGAGTTTCCAGCCTTGAAGGAGATCTCGAGTCGGTCAGGGAGACGGTTCAAATGCTGGGAGCTATGGTGGACCACGTTCCTCAGCTGCAGGAGGATGTCCACGCTCTGGGAACTCAGTTAGGAGACGTGCAAGGGGCCCTCCATCGTTTGGAAACATTGTTGGGGCGCCACCTTGAGACTCAGGTGCCCGCCCCGCCACGACGGGAGTTGGGACGCGACAGGGAACCACGGAGGCAGAACGCGTCGCCGGACCCTGGCCGAGCACGGCAGGAGCACCGAGGAAGACGCCTGGAGCTGCCGATCTTCCAAGGGGACGATCCCTATGGGTGGGTGTTCCGGGCGGAGCGTTATTTCGCCATTAACGGTGTTGATGGGGAGGAAAGGGTGATGACGGCGTCCGTATGCGGAGGGAAGGGCCCCTTCACCGACTGGCGAGATCTGAAGGCGGCGATCCTCCACCGTTTCAGCCGTGCGAAGGATGGTGACCCAACGGAGCGCTTGATGGCTCTGCGGCAAGAAGGAACAGTAACAGAGTTTCGTGACCGTTTTGAGGCCCTAGCTGCATCAATGAGAGGAATACCGGAACCCATCTTCTGGGGAGCTTTCCTCAATGGCCTCCGAGAGGACGTGCGGGCTGAGGTAAAATTATTACGGCCCATTAACTTACAGGAAGTTATGGATTTGGCCCAGCAGATTGGAGAGAGTAACGAGGCAGTCGATCGGTTGAGGAGGGGTAAACTGGGCCGAGGATGGCGAAATGAAGGCTTGGGAAGGGAAATGGGCCCAGGCGAGCGGCCCAATGTGCAGCCCGGTTATTCTAGAAGCTCCCTTCAGTCCACTCCAGGTAAGGAGCCTAACCCCTCTCCACGGACACATTTTTGGTCCACGCCGCAGTCAGGGCTGGCCGAGGGAGGGACTGGGTTCAAGCGGATGACAGATGAGGAATACCAACGCCGACGAGCGAAGGGGCTCTGCTATCGATGCGACGAGAAGTTTAGCCCTGGCCACCGGTGTAAGAACCGGCAGTTACAGGTGTTGTTGGTGTCAGAGAGCGACGCAGAGGAAGAAGAGAACGCGGAGGAGGCAGAGGAAGAGCCGGCCGATGAGATAGGGGGAATGGCTGGACTTTCCCTCAACGCGATGATGGGAATTGCATCTTCCGACACCATGAAGTTGAAGGGGGCCATCGGCGAACGCGAGGTGTTGATTTTAATTGACAGCGGGGCTTCGCACAATTTTCTCTCCCTAAGGGGTCGTGCAAGAGATGCAAATTCCATTGTCCACCACGGGCAGTTATGGCATCCAGGTAGGGAAGGGAGCTTGTTTCCGGCAGCAAGGGTTGTGTAGGGGTGTGGAATTGAAAATCCAGGGCTATCGGCTGAACGGGGATTTCGTACCCTTTGACCTAGGATGTGCCGAGGTGGTATTGGGCATTTCTTGGCTGCGAACATTGGGGGAAGTTAGGGCCAACTGGCGGGAATTCACCTTGAAATTCAGGGCATCGGAGGGGTGGATTTGCTTGAAGGGGGATCCCACCCTACGATGGGAACCGGTAAGTTTCCGTGCTCTCACGCGAAAATGCCAGGGTGAGGTGTCGGGGGCCTTGCTTGAAATTTGTGTCCTGGAGGGCGAGGAAGGGGGCGGGCAGGCCATGCTGGAACCAACCCCCGTCCAAGGGGTGTTAGCCCAGTTTTTCGACGTGTTTGCAACACCGGAAGAACTACCGCCGAGCCGCGCTCGAGACCACCAGATTGTTCTCAAGACCGGGGCTGAGCCGCCTAACATTAGGCCTTACCGATGCCCCCAAGTGCAAAAGAATGAGATTGAGAAATTGGTGTCAGAAATGCTGGCCTCGGGGATCATTAGGCCAAGCAACAGCCCCTTCTCCAGTCCGGTTTTATTGGTCAAAAAGAAGGATGGAAGCTGGCGTTTCTGCGTCGATTATCGCGCCCTCAACCAACTTATCGTGCCAGACAAATTTTCGATTCCGATCATAGATGAATTGTTGGACGAGCTTCATGGGGCCGCTGTGTTTTCGAAGTTGGATCTGTGGGCAGGTTACCATCAAATACGGATCAGGGAATTCGACGTGGAGAAGACGGCATTCCGAACACACGAAGGACACTATGAATTCTTGGTCATGCCATTCGGCTTGACCAACACTCCTGCCACATTTCAGGCGCTTATGAACAAGGTATTTCGACCCTATTTGCGCCAATTCGTTTTAGTGTTTTTTGACGACATTTTGATTTATAGTAGAACATGGGAGGAACACGAAAAACACCTCGCCGTAGTCCTAGGCATTCTGCGGAGGGAGCAGCTTTTTGCAAACCGGAATAAATGCGTTTTTGGGCAGCCACAGTTGGAGTATTTGGGGCATGTTATTTCGGCTGCAGGGGTGGCTACTGATCCGGCTAAGGTGGAGTCCATTCTATCATGGCCCACACCTAAGAACGTAAGGGGAGTAAGGGGATTCTTAGGACTGGCTGGTTATTACCGGCGTTTCGTTCAAAATTTTGGACGGTTGGCAAAACCCATGACCGATGTGCTTAAAAGGGGTGACTTCCGATGAACCCCAGAGGCGGGGGCTGCCTTCGAAGCACTGAAGCGGGCCATGACTTCTCTTCCCGTTCTGGCTATATCGGATTTCTCCAAGAAATTTGTGGTAGAAACAGACGCTTCAGGCTCGGGAATTGGGGCAGTGCTAATGCAGGAGGGGAGGCCAATTGCTTTTTTCAGCAAGGCACTCTCAGACACTTCTAGGCTCCGGTCCGTCTACGAACGGGAACTCATGGCAGTCGTGTTGGCTGTCCAAAAGTGGCGCCATTACCTCCTTGGCGGGCACTTCATGGTCCGCATGGTCCGCTGGGTAATCAAGCTTTTCGGGTATGACTTCAAGCTGGAATACAAGCAAGGGGTGTCGAATCGTGTGGCGGACGCACTCTCTAGACGAGGAGCTGACACCGGGGTGGAGTTAGCGGCCATCTCCATTCCGCAGCTAGTAAATTGGGCGGATATCAGGCGGGAGCAGCAGCAAGATGGCGACTGCGCTGCCTTGTTACAAAAGCTCGCTCAAGGGGAGGAGTTGGCTGCGGGGTGGTCCTTGCAGCGGGACTTGCTGTGTTACCATGGCAGGATCGTCCTTCCTAGGCAATCACCATGGATACAACGCATGTTGCATGAATTTCATGACTCGGCCTTAGGGGGTCATTCAGGTTTTCTGCACACTTATAAACGAGTGGTGCATAACCTGTTCTGGTGGGGGATGAAGGAAGACATACGTCAATATGTTGCTCAATGTCCCATTTGTCAGCATTCGAAGTCTGAGGCAATGACACCCGCAGGATTGCTCCAACCATTGCCGGTACCGGAGAGGGTGTGGGAAGACATTTCCATGGACTTCATAGGGGGGCTGCCACGGTCGCAGGGTATTGATACAATTTTGGTGGTCGTGGACCGGTTATCCAAGTACGCTCACTTCCTGCCACTCTCTCGCCCATTTACGGCCAAGAAAGTTGCTGAAGTATTTGTGCGGGAAATAGTCCGACTACACGGCATTCCGGCCTCCATCGTCACCGACCGGGACCCCCTCTTCATGAGTTTTTTTTTTGCGGGAGCTCTTTCGCATGCAGGGGACCAAGCTGAAACGCGGTTCGGCTTATCACCCCGAGTCTGACAGCCAGACCGAGGTTGTGAACAGGTGTTTGGAGGTCTATCTCCGTTGTTTCGCGAGTGACCAGCCTCGCTTGTGGCTTCGCTTCTTACCTTGGGCAGAATTTTGGTTCAACACCAACTATAACGCCTCAACGCGGCATTCTCCCTTTCAGGTGCTGTATGGCCGCGATCCTCCAACTGTTCACCGCTTCCAGGATTCTCCCTCAGCCGTGGAAGATGTCAACCTCCAGCTGTGACAAAAGAACGAGTTCCTCGATGTGCTTAAGGGCAACCTCGTGCTTGCACAGCAACGCATGAAGAAGTTCGCGGATACTCACCGTCGGGAGCTTTCCTTTGTGGCTGGGGACCTTGTCCTGCTAAAAATCCGTCCTTATCGTCTTAAGTCATTAGCTCGCCGGCCCAATGAAAAGTTGGCTCCTCGATTTTATGGGCCATTTGAAGTTTTGGAAAAGATTGGCGAAGTGGCCTATCGTCTCAAGCTGCCGGCAGACACGAGGATCCACTCGGTTTTCCATGTCTCTCATCTGAAGCCCTTTAAGGGGGATGCACCCCAGCACCAGCCTCTTCCCCTGCAGCTCTCAGATGAGTTAGAGTTGCAGGTCGAGCCTTCCGAGGTTCTTCGCGGCAGGTGGACTTCGGTGGGAGGGAAACAAGTTGCAGAAGTGCTAGTTCAGTGGATGGACCTGCCGGACTGGGAGGCCACCTGGGAGCTTCTAGAGGTGTTTCAGGCCCAATTCCCTCATTTCAACCTTGGGGACAAGGTTGTCTTCGAAGGGGGGAGTATTGTCAGGCCTCCGGTGAGGAAGGTCTACACCAGGAGGACCAAGGGTGGTCTGGTGGGAGACTCCGGCCCAATTGGAATGGAAGATAAAGGGCTGGGGGTCAAGACAGGCCCATCTGGGAATATGGGTTTGGCTGAGGAAAGGGGAGCTGACGTGGGAAGTTAGTTAGAGTACTGGAGGGGTATTAGTAAGCGAGGGGGGGAGTGGGGGAGAGCATCGTTGTCTAGACTGATTGGAGTTGGCCGTTAGGAGGTTGTGGGATTCCTCGAAAATCCCTCCCTATCCTTTTCATACTTCTGTAATTTCCATTCCAATTGTATCACTGAGCTCAGACGAGCTTACTTATGTTTTCCGGTGATTAATTCTAATAATAACACGGTTCAGTGAATTTTCCTTCTTCCCTGTTCATAATATTTTAGTTGTTAAGGCCGGGATCCTAACAAAGGACCTTGACTGTAACCAACTTAGCAACCGGAGAAAAAGTTTCAGCATAATCGATTCCCTCTTGTTGTGTGTACCCTTTAGCAACTAAACGTGCTTTATGCTTGTCAATAGAGCCATCAGACGTGTATTTAATCTTGAAAATCCACCTACAGCCAATGGTATGTTTTCCAATTGGTAAAGGAACGACAGACCACGTTTGATTAGACTCCATAGCATCTAACTCGGCTCGCATGGCCTCACGCCATTGAGGAAATTTTACGGCCTGGTAATACTAGGGCTCAAACTGAGAAGAAACATTGAGAACAAAATGCTTGTGTACAGGAGAAAGATTGTCATATGAAAGACACTTGGACAAAGGATAAAGAACCTTGGCTAAGGGTGGCTGAGAGCTATGAGAAACCAAGCTACAATGAAAATCCCGCAAGTATGAAGGAGGGTGAGCTAACCTGGCAGAGCGCCTGAGAGGGATTCCAGATTGAGCTGGTTGACATGTCGGAGGGGCAGCAACATCAGCAACAACAGCAGGCTAAGATAAGTCAATAATATCATGTGCAGGGGTGGGCAGAACCAAGTCAGGAAATGGGTCCACTAACACAGCCGTGGTAATAACAGAATGAAAAGGAAATACAGCTTCATGAAACACAACATCCTGTGAAATGAAAACCTGTTTAGACTGAATGTCATAGAGCTTATAAGCTTTCATACCAGGAGGATAACCAAGAAAGACACAAACACGAGCACGTGGCTGAAACTTGGTACGATTAGCAGAAAGTGTGGAAGCAAAAACAAGACAACCAAATACACGAAGAGGGGAATAATCAACCTTCTTATGATACAAAAGTTCATATGGAGTCTTCTTGCCCAAAACATGTGAAGGAGTTCGGTTGATAAGAAATGCTGCTGTGAGAACACAATCAGTCCAAAAAATAAGAGGAACCCGAGACTGAAAATACAATGCTCGCGCAACATTTAGCAAGTGTTGGTGCTTCCGTTCAACAACAGAATTTTGTTGTGGTCTTTCTACACAAGAATACTGATGAATTGTCAGACCTAAACTCTTTGACTTTCTTATCAAATTGAGTAGCTACAAGATTGAAAAACTTAGGTATTGCCACAGAAACATCATTTTTGTGTTTGAGCAAAAAAACCCAAGTAAAACGAGTGCAATCATCCACCAAGGTTAAAAAGTAACGATGTCCGGAATAAGAGGACAAGTTGTAGGGACCCCAAATATCACAATGTATTAAGTCAAAAGGAAACTTTGACATATTATTGTGAGAAACAAATGGTAATTTCCTTTGCTTAGCCAAAGGACAAATGTAACATGGAGTCTTATTATCAAAATGAAAATTTGTGCAAGACAGTTGGCCTTTCAACATGTCTAAACATTTATGAGACAAATGACCTAGTCTATGGTGCCAAGTATCTACTGACACATTATTAGTGTTTGCTACCGAGTGGGTTCGCTCCAAAGCAACATCTGTGCTTGTCATGTCAAAAACATATAAACCTTCAAGCTTTCTACCCTTGCCAATCATCCTCTTGCTGTGCATTTCCTGGATCATGAAATGATCAGGAAAGAAACCAAGCGTGAGCATAGAGGCATTGGTAATGGCACTCACTGAAATCAAGTTAAAAGTGAACTGAGGGACATAAAGGACATCCTTAAGCAACAAGGTTGAACTGAGTCTAACATCACCAGAAAAATGAACAGGTATGGAAGTTCGATTAGGCAAAGTGACTGTGGAATTGTGTACAGGTCTCATGAAAATAAAAGCATGAGCATTGAAGCAAATATGCCGTGAAGCGCCAGAGTCAACAATCCATAACAGAGGAGATGATAAAGCTGGAGTGATTGACACAGAAAAACAATTACCTGTGACAACCGAAGAAGAAGGATCATTGGAAGAATCAGTCTGACAAACAGAATTCAGTTGGCTAGAGAGCAAAGCCATCAATTGTTGACACTAAACACTAGTCAGATTCTGAAGAAGATTCCCTGTGCTTCCATTCTGGCTATCACGACCTTCAGGAACAACATGATTTGAAACTTGATTCACCATACCGGGTTGAGTGGCAGGTGATTGAGTTCTCCGTCGTTGTCTAAAACCGGGAGGATAGCCATGAATTTTGTAACATTTGTCAATAGTATGTCCATGGTAGTTGCAATGAGTGCAAAAAGGACGATCCTTCCTTTGGTTCTTGTTGCCTGCAGCTGAAGAAGAAGGAGAACTATTACTAGGTTTGGAAAAAGAATCATTCTTTGCTGCAAAAGCCATGGAATGGCTCAAATCTCCAGTGGAGATAGACTGTGAGCTCACTTTCCTGTGACGTTCCTCTTGTGAGATAAAAGAAAACACCTTGTTAATGGCTGAAAGAGGATCCATCAGCAAAATTTGACCCCGTACTTGAGCAAATGACTCGTTAAGTCCCATAAGAAAGGACATTATATAATCCATTTGACAGTGATTATAAAGTGCCTTGACACCACCACAGGTACATTTTCCACACGAGCATACGGGCCTGAAATTGCTCAATTCTTCCCACAAAGATTTCAATTTCGTGAAATAAACACTAACCGAGTGTTGATCTTGAGCCAAATTGACGAATTCTCGACGCAATTGAAAAATGCGAGGCCCATTGCTCTGGGAAAACCTATCCTTGAGATCGAGCCAAATTTCAGCAACGGATTCAGAAAAAATGATGCTAGCTGAAATTTCTTTAGAAACAGAGTTCAAAATCCATGAAATCACAAGATTGTTGTTGCGAATCCATGAATTTAGAAGAACCATATCTGAACCATCTGGTTTCTCGATGGATCCATCAAGAAACCCTAGCTTGTTCTTGACAGAAAAGGCAATCAGCATAGCTCTGCTCCAAGAAGCGTAGTTGTCACCTGTGAGAAGTTGAGATACCAATACGAGTCCTGGACCATCAGAATGATGAGGGAAATACGAACTCGAAGGATCATTAATGGCGGATTTGCCGTTTGATGAGAAAGAAGAATCAGAAGCTTGAGAAGCCATGGCTTCCGATCAAGAAGAAAAGGAGAAATCACCGGAAGAACGGAAAAGATCACGGGGAAGAATCAGAGAAGATCAGCGGAACAGAAATCAAGCAGAGAAAAAAAATCGCTCTGATACCATATTACGAGGGAAGAAACTGTTTGGTTGGAAGTGAAGTTTTTCCATTAATCAGAAACTAGAGTACAAGCCAATCTTTATACAAAGAATACACGTGTGAGTAGACACGTATGTAGAAGCTTTATATGAAGCTTATGCTACAAGATTAATAAAATTAACTAACTAACATCCTAAAATTTTCATCCAAAACGGCAACATTTTGGTCGAAAATTCTCAACGAAAACATTGTCGTTTTGGTGGAAAACAGTAGCGAGTTTTGAAATTTATATATTAGCTGTAGATTAGAAAAAAAGTCTGGGCCTTTTTTCATCCAAAACGACTGCATTTTGGTCTAAAATTTTCAACCAAAACGACCATCGAAAATGGGGGAAGCTTTTAGACATCTACATTAATAATAGATTATATATTATATGCCGCAAACACAGAGACAACCAAAAGCAAACTCAAAATACCTGTCCATATGCAAAAACGGAACTGTTAAAACCTGCCATACAATTTTCAACAAGAGGTGCTCCCACAAAGTGGAAAATACCAAGCTGCAACAGAAAGTTGAACAAATGCAGTCATTTAATGAATACTATTGAGAGTGTTCGACGGCGGCGGTCGCGGCGGGAGCGGGCTCTTCAACTTGGCGGCGGAGATGCCGGTGAGTGCTTCGGGACGGACGCAAAGAGTTCGGATCCGACGGCAGAGCGTTCTCCTTGGAGCCCCTATGCTTCCGCGACGGCCAGGGCTTGACTACGCTAGGCTTCGACGACAGCGGAGACTCCATCTTCGTCTCCCTCAAGATCCCGTTTCTTGGCTGCATGAAGTGCTTCATGACTGCGAAATCTAGAGAGAGAAAGAGATAAGAAGGAGAGGAGAGAGAGAGGGTGAGAGATTGATTTGATTGAGAGGGTTGTGGATCGGAAATGGAGCAGAAGACAAAGGAGCGAGAGAGGGGAAATGTAGCCGTTGGAGGAAGACTTGGGAGATGAGAATTTGATTTTGGGGGAAAAGGCACATGCGTAGGGCTTTATTCTTGTTGTTGATTGTGTCTGTCGGTGTTATAATGGGACTTTTTCAGTGGCCTCCTATTAAACACGTTCTAAGTAATAACTCCTTTATAAAAAGTATTTTCTTTTTTATTTATTTTCTCTCAATTTTTAGATACAAATACGAAATTATCTCTGTTTAAAAAAAAAAGAAAACTACAAAGAAAAATTAAGAAGAAAAGTAAAGTCATGTTTGGAATTGATCCAGTTTTTATTTTTCACATTTTTCGATAAAAAAATAAAAACGTTTTTAAAACAGCGTTTGGTGCAATAAAAACAAAAAACAGAAATAAAAATGATTTTTTAGTTTAGTGTAAAATGAGAGAAAAATAAAAAATAACTTTTAATTGTTTTTTTATTTTTTATTTTCGTTTTCTCCTCTCTCGAGCAGAGAGAGAGACATTAATTGGTTTTTTATACTAAAAATAATTTTTTTATAAAATTACCAAACGTATTTTTAAAAATAATTTCTATCTGAAATTGAAAACGTTTTCATTTTCATTTTCATACAAAAAATAAAATCATTTTGAAACGAATTTCAAACGCGCCATAAATCTCATTCATTCAAATTAACTTTCCTTCTCCTTCTCGAGACAAGAATGGCGCCTACACCTAAAAAAAAACCTTGCCTTTTTGCAGCTAACGGCGTCAGTTTCCTCCTGCTCTCTGACCCCGCACCACCTCTCTAGCCTTTTGACGTCTCTCTGGTCTCAAAAATAACCTTCTTACTCCAGCAAATTCAGACCACTTCGCACCCTCAAGCTATCATCTCCGCCCCCCACCACCTGCATGCCTTTCATCCCGGCACTCCAACACAACCCATTTAGTCATTTCTTAGTATAAGCTGAGGCTTTTATGTTTGTTTTATCTTTTTCTATCGTCATCTAGGTTGTTGGTTTTATGTTCTTGGTGTGAATTAGGACTTGTTGCATTAGTGCTCGTCATATGTTCGATAAAAGACATGACTTGTTTTGTGCCATTTATTTCGTCTTTTTTATTGTAAAATCGTGTAAATGGGTTTCTTAGTGCTGGAAATGTGTTTGATATGTAAAAGTATTCAGTTTGTTTATTGTTACTTGCATAATTGGTTGTTAAATGTTTAGTTTTGAGAAATAAATGAGAAAAAAAGAGAGAGAAAGAACTAAAATGTGAATTGTGCTTAGTTTGGAAAGCATTAAAACAGAACAGGAATCAAGTACGCTAAAGTTAGTATTTAAAGTTTAGTACGTTAAATTATATTTTTTCATTGTATTCTAAATATGGTATATGCATTCCTCTTTACATTGAGATTCGCCTTGAGTCTCTTAATTTTTTTTGTTCGGCAACAGGTTGAAGTTAATATGGCGTAAAAGCGGACCACACCGGCCTCCTCTCCCCCTGTGATCCAACATTGTCAATATGTGGAGCCATCAGACGCGGAATCGGAAAATAACTCCGAAGGAATAAGTGTCACTCCACCCATGCCGGGTAATGACAAAAATTAGCCACTCTTGACACCACCGCCATCAATGCTAACCACTCGAAGCACGTTAGAGACATCGCATTCACGGACCTTGAAACCATCAGTGAGTTTTTGCCTCTTTACTAAATGAAAGTGATGGTCAAGTTGGAATTGAAGACACAAGAGTTGTTGATTTTTCTCAGGGAGATAATATGTTTTACGATTCCCCGACTTCATCGAGAGATGATGACTCCGATCATAACCATATGGACCAAAATTTTGAGGCCGAGCAACCTAATAAACGATCGAAAAGGCAATCAAAGAAGTCAAAGTACTAGAGAACTCCGTTTACCGATCCTCAAAGTACAACCCGTGACCATTTATAATTGGCTCCCATGATTACACTACATTTATGATCGACGCCATTAGTGGTCAAGATATTGTAGCGAGTGTTGGGAATAGTGTCCTAGAAGCATGAGATGTAAAAGGATATTTATTATTTATTTAATAAAAGAGTTTATTCATCATTTTATGTGCATATATTTATGAATATTTTATGAATATCAAATAAAATTCATTGATTATTTATGTAACCTTAAACATGGTATATAAGTGTTGTATACGAGATGATAATGTTTAAGGATAATAATCAAAAGTAATTGTTCATAATGAATTTAATTAAAGTTCAGAATCTTTAATTAAAATATTATTAATACATGTCATTCCCATTTAGAATGGAACGGTGTTATCCGCACTGTTAATATGGCGAGATATTGAATGAGTGTATTTCGCATAATGAGATTATGTGGAGCATGGACACAGACACAATATGAATTTCTAATAATTTCCGTTAAGCATAGAAATTCTAATTGAGTCTACCGATGGTCATATATAGGATGATCTTAATCCTGAGTTCTTAACAAACTCCTATTTATGGATTTATGTCTTTTGATTTACTCGGTACGGATTCCGAGACCCTGAATCATATTCCTTGTATTTTAGAGACATAATGAAATAGGTAGCTGGGAATGTTATTATACGAGATGGAATCCATTCCTTCTTGAGAAAGAAGCAGATAAATAATTCTCTTGAGTGTTGATTCGGTACTTGGATTAGTAAGAGCGCTCTGGTTCATGAATGTGTTTTATGAATCACTATCCATTAGAGAATCAATGGTACTCAAGGATAAAGATGTAATTAGAGAGGTTAACGGATTCTACCTGACTCTAATTATGAATTATAGTTTATAGTGGAGTAACTATTGGAATTAATAGAATTAATTAATTAATTAAAGTGTTTAATTAATTATTAATTTTATTGGAGCTCGGGATTATAGGTCCATTAGGCCCCGCGTCGTCCTGGTAATTCTGCCAGACACAGAGGGAAAATGGGAATTTTAGAATTACGGAATTCTAAAATTAAACACTTGAAAATAATTAATTGAGAATTAATTATTATTTAAATAATGTGATTATTTAAATTTGAATTTGAACATATCTAGATTTATCCATTTAAACTTATTTGATAAGTTGTTCAATTTAGAATTCAAATTAATTTAAGTTTGACTTAAATTCGAATTTTAATCTAAATTAAAATTGGACTACTGGATAAAGGATAAAATCTATTCCTACCCTATCTGAGATAGGCGCCACACACAGGGATAAAACCCTAGAGTGTGGCCGGCCACCAAGTGGATAAGGGGAAGGGATTTTTTGTTCCAAATTCAAAATTAGAGATAAGGAATTTGATTCTATTTTGAAGTTTGACTTCTACTCTTTAAATATGAGAAAGATAGAAAATTGTAGACAATTTTTTAACAATTTTTCAGCCCTATTTTTTTGAGTGTGGCCGAATTTCTCATAGAGAAAAAAGAGAGCAAAATATTTTTCTCTAAAAAAAATTCCACATCGTGCATGCGTTGGTATTTGTGGAAATTC
>NW_010358785.1:101395-103510 GCF_000414095.1 Morus notabilis | reverse complement strand
GAGAAGTTATACTTCGTTTTAGGGAAAATAAATTTTTAGTTTTGAACAATGTTTATTTTATTCCAGACATTCGTAGAAATTTGATTTATGTGGCTAAATTATTTGAACAATTATTTAAAGTTTTTTTTGATAATGAATTTGTTCATATTTCTCGAAATGGTTTAAATATTTGTTCTGGACGTCTGGATGATGGTTTATATTGTATAAAACCAATACCTAACTCACTGCTTAATACTAAATGTTCAGAGTTGCCGAACCTAAGAATAAAAAGCAGAAGATTTCTCACGACAGTAACACATATCTGTGGCATCTTAGGCTTGGTCATATTAACCTAAACAGGATTCAAAGACTGGTAAAGGATGGTCCTTTAAGCGAACTAAAAGTTGGTGAGCTTCCGGTCTGTGAATCTTGTTTGGAAGGTAAAATGACCAAGAGGCCTTTCACGACGAAAGGAGAAAGAGCTACAGAACCCCTTCAGTTGATACATTCAGATGTATGTGGACCGTTAAACATCCAAGCTAGAGGAGGTTACGAATATTACGTCACCTTCATTGACGACTATTCGAGATATGGTTATGTTTACCTGATACAACGAAAATCTGAGAGATATGGTTATGTTTACCTGATGCAACGGAAATCTGAAACTTTTGGAAAGTTTAGAGAATTCCGAGCAGAAGTTGAAAAACAATTAGGTAAACCAATCAAGACACTTCGATCAGATCGAGGGGGTGAATACCTAGACCAAGGTTCCGGGATTTCTTGATTGAAGAAGGTGTGGTATCCCAATTGACTGCACCCGGTACACCACAGCAGAATGGTGTAGCCGAAAGGAGAAATCGAACTTTGCTTGACATGATAAGATTAATGTTGAGTTATTCTTCACTGCCTACTTCATTCTGAGGTTATGCCCTAAAAACAGCTGCCTACATTCTTAATAGAGTACCATCTAAGTCTGTACCTACAACACCCTTAGAGTTGTGGTGCGGTCGAAAACCTAGTTTGAGACACGTGCACATATAGGGGTGCCCATCACATGTGCTGAAGGGAAAGACTGGGAAGTTGGAGCCCAAGTCAGAAGTATGTATGTTTGTAGGATATCCCGATGGGACAAAGAGAGGTTTCTTTTATAGTCCTGAAGATCAAAAGGTGTTTGTATCGACAAATGCCACATTTCTGGAGCATGACTATATGATAGATTTTAAGCCCAGAAGTAAGATAGTATTAGAAGAGTTACTTTCCAATGAGATTGGACCACAACCGACAAGAGTTGTCGAACCACTTAGAGAAAAGACCACAGTTCCTAATCAGACTCCTAAGGCACCTCGTTGTAGTGAGAGGGTAAGCATGTTACCCGATCGGTATACCGGGGAAGCCCAAATCGTCACTGCTGATGACAGTAAGGAGGATCCATCGACCTTTAAGGATGCGATGGATGATTCTGATAAGGAAGAATGGCAAGCAGCTATGAAACTCGAGATGGAGTCTATGTACTCTAACTCGGTCTGGCAACTTGTAGATCTACCCGAAGGGGTAAAACCCATTGGATGCAAGTGGATCTACAAGAGAAAGAGAGGAGTAGATGGAAAAGTAGAGACTTATAAAGCAAGGCTAGTGGCTAAGGGTTATACCCAAAAGGAGGGAGTTGACTATGAGGAAACTTTCTCGCCAGTAGCTATGCTTAAATCCATCTGGATACTCCTGGCCATTGCAGCATATTTTGACTATGAGATATGGCAGATGGATGTCAAGACAGCTTTTTTGAATGGCTATCTTGAGGAAACCATCTATATGGAACAGCCAGAGGGTTACATAGAGGAAGGCCAAAAGCAGAAAGTCTGCAAACTGCAAAGGTCCATTTATGGACTGAATGAGGCTTCTAGATCATGGAACATGAAGTTTGATGAGGCTATAAAGTCTTATGGATTTGATCAAAACATTGATGAACCATGTGTCTACAAGTACAAGAAAGAAAAGAAGGTGGTCTTCTTAATTCTTTACGTCGATGACATCCTACTCATTGGGAATGATGTGGGATTGATGACAGATGTAAAGGAGTGGTTAGCCAACCAATTCCAAATGAAAGATTTAGGAGAGGCAAGCTATGTTCTTGGGATT
>NW_010358785.1:65814-99460 GCF_000414095.1 Morus notabilis | reverse complement strand
TCGAAAAATAATTAATTGAGAATTAATTATTATTATTTAAATAATGTGATTATTTAAATTTGAATTTGAACATATGTAGATTTATCCATTTAAACTTATTTGATAAGTTGTTCAATTTAGAATTCAAATTAATTTAAGTTTGACTTAAATTCAAATTTTAATCTAAATTAAAATTGGACTACTGGATAAAGGATAAAATCTCTTCCTTCCCTATCTGAGATAGGCGCCACACACAGGGATAAAACCTTAGAGTGTGGCCGGCCACCAAGTGGATAAGGGGAAGGAATTTTTTGTTCCCAATTCAAAATTGGAGATAAGGATTTGATTCTATTTTGAAGTTTGACTTCTTCTCTTTAAATATGAGAAAGATAAAAAATTGTAAAGACAATTTTTGACACATTATTCAGCCCTAATTGAGTGTGGCCGAAATTCTCATAGAGGAAAAAGAGAACAAAATATTTTTCTCCAAAAATTCCAAATCGTGCATGCGTTGGTGTTTGTGGAAATTCGAGTGTTTAAGAAACCTATTTTGTCTCATGTGTGCCCACACACACGTCTACGTGGAATCAAGGAATTGACGTGGAAGACTTTGGTATTCTAAACACAAAGCTTGGAGCAAGGACTGTTCGTGGTCAAAGAAATTCAAGTTATCATCCGAGTCGGCTTCCAGGTATTTTTCGGTTGATCCTTGAATGATGTAAATTAATGTGATTAATTTATTCATGCATAAATTAATATAATCTATAGAGTATCTCAAAAGTTTTATGAAAATTTTTATTATACACGATCCGCTGTTTTTCATCCCCACGCTTCCGCACCCAAATTCGATTCGGGAACCAGCAGCGAGAACTTGTGAAGTAACACCTAGCCCATTTTCTAACATCGACATTGTCTTCAAGATACTCAACAGCAGCAGGATACCTATTCTTTAGGTCATTATAAAGCTTGTTGAACTCAGGCAGTATATGCCGCATCGACATTCATGAACTTTGTTACAACGGCATCCTTACCATTTTTCTTGCTTCCCCTAACACGAGATCCTCGGTTAACTTGTGTTTTGATGTTTTATGAAAGGTGACGTGCACAAAATCCATGTTGTGAGTTCTTGTAAACATCGTCGACTGTGTTGATGATGCTTTGATGTCTATCTAAAATGATGAACAACTCCTTGTCGTCGAGTATGAGCTCCTCAAGTTTTGTCATGAACCATTTCCACGATTCATTATTCTCCAAGTCAACCACGGCCTAAGCAAGAGGATACTGATGGTAGTTGTCGTCTTGGGCGGTGGCTATAATCAATGTTCCCTTATATTCAATCTTTAAAAAAGTTCCATCAACTGCAATTACCTTCATCATTGCCTTGAAACCCTTAATAGATGCCCCCAACGCAATGAAAATGTACTTAAACTTTTCATCTCTTTCAACCACCAAATGTGTGACTGTGCCGGGATTTATTACCTTCAGCATGTGCAAATAATTAGGAAGCATACCAAAGCTGAGCTCCGATGCACCCCTAATATCATTTACGGTGATATGTTTGCCCTTCCATGCTTTGAAGTAGCTTATTGTAACACCATGGTTTTCCATCATGTTCATCACTTTAATTGGGGTTGGCGTGTCAATTTGGCTTGGAAACCTTTTCCTTAACATATATGTAACTAACTCTGAAGTCGCTTGTCGGATCTTTTTATCAACCAAACTAGAAGAACAAGTACGGATGTTGTAGTATGTTCGTAGGGAGAAACGATCCAAGTTATTGATCCTCACTGCTCGCAGTGCCCACTTACAATCTGACACTACACATTTTGCGACAAACAATTTCGTTGTCGACTTGACAATGTTATAATCAAAATAAGCTTTCAACGAAGCATTGATCAACAAATTCTTCACCTCAGTCTTGCTCGCAAATTCTTGACCGATTGCAATTCTCATACTGTCATCAAAGCTATAAGACATACAAGTGTCGTCGACAACTAGCGGTTCACAGTGATCCACCTCAACCATATCTAGATACAGAATCTCTTGATCCGGAGTTGGGGCAGATGCTGATGTTTCTCGGCGAGGGTGCTCCTTAAGTGTAGGCTTGTCTATACGATCACCCTCACAACCTGGTGCTGAACCAGCATCATAAAGCTCTGATGCTTCCATGTTAACGTCGAAATACTTGTCTCGAATGATTCCATCATTTTCTTTGTTGCATTCTTCGTTTTCTTCAACTTCGAGTCCCTCTTTCACATTTCCTTCACCACATTCGTCTTTTTTAATGAGCTCCACATGTAGCATGCTTCTACATTGTAATATGGCACAATGGTCACAAAGATAACAAGTGGTGTCAAAATCATCTAAGATTAATTTAGGGCCTGAAGTTGACGATGACAAAGAAATGTAACTTAGTTTCAAATCTGTACTACTTCGACTCACATGACGCCTTTCAAATATGCTTTCAACAACCTTAGAAAATTTCACTTTCAATGGATCATTAAATAATAATATGTTCTTTATTTCCTCATTCTTCGAAACTAATCCATACGATCCATCACTTGTTTTCTTCCACTCTCTATCATATCAAAAATATATGACAATTACAATAATTTCCTATAAAAAGAAATAATACTAATATTATAAAACTTGAAAATGAAATATAATAATGGAAGAAAGCTACAAAATCTAAAAAATTACAGTGAGTATTATATACTCTTCCAGAAAAATTCTAACCGATCAGATCTTTCTTATTGGAAAATCGTTCCGACCGGTTTCAAATTTTTTTACCGGTCACACCGGTAAGAAAAGTCTGACTCATCAGATCGTTCTTACTGGAACTATTGTTCTGACCGGTTTGAAATTTTCTTACCGGTCACACCGGTAAGAACGGTATGCTCGACTTGTCATTGATTTCTTCGATTTTTTAGATTTCACAATTCGAAAGAGGCAACCAAATAACATGAATATTGTTGGTTTTTCAAATAAAACACCTAAGTACGAATACCCAACATTTAAACAACGATTTAAGAAAAAAAAAAAAAAAAAGAGAGAGGATTCGAGACAAATGCTAAGCTTAGAGCTTGTTCTCTTTACTGCCAAAAACAACACCGGAGTGTGAACGAAAATGGATGCAGGTGATGATGGACGTTGGCAGGGGGCGTCTCGAGCGGTGAAGGGCGGCACCGGCGGCTACCTTTGGACGACGCGATTGCCTTTGGATGACGCGGTTGCCTTTAGATGAGAGGAGATTTGTTTTGGAGAGTTTTCTTTTGTGATATTTTAATTATTTATTTTTGTGATAAATGATAAGGGCATTTGAGAAAAGACAAAAGTTTCATTAAAAGAATTAGTTATCTATTTAAAATTTTCACCTTAAGTCTTAATTACTTAAAAGAATGATTAATTTAAGTTTTTTTTAAAAGAGTCGTATTTAATTCTTTTATTATAATTAAAAATATTTATATAAATTACACATATTAATTTTAATTAAAAATTTAAATCGATTAATCGGAAAAGGCGTTAATTTTCCGAAAAAGGCAAACGGAGACTGCAAGGAGCTTGAAACACGAGGAGAAGCTTGAAGTTGAACGCGTCAACTAACGTCTTCACTCATCACTCTTCATCTCTCTCGCCGGAAAAGTTGGGCGCTTTGGCTTCTGTCTCTCTCATGGAGGCCAAACCTTACTCGAGGACTTGCACGGTCCTCGAACCGCTCGCCCATTCCGACTTCTCCGACCACCCTAGCACTCTCACTCCCTTCCGATCCCTCGCTCTCTTCTCCGTCTCCGATTCCCAAACCCTAATTTACCTCGGAACCCAATCTGGAACTCTCCTTTTGCTCTCCACAAACCCTGACAATTTCGATGCTTCGGACTCCAACCTCTCGCTTCTGCGAACCATTTCGGTCGGCGATTCTCCGGTGGAGTCCCTGCAGGTGTTTGGAGGAATCGGGAAGGTTTTGGTGTTGTCTGGAGGGTTTTTGTTCTTGGGGGATTTGATGTTGTCGCAGCCATTGAAGAGATTGAGCTTCTTGAAAGGGGTTACGGTGTTCACGAGGCGGTTGAGAAGTAGCGAAGCGGAGAGTTCGGATTTGTCAGAAAGTGTTGGGAATTCGACTGAGAGTTCTTCGAGTAAGACGAGTCAGAGGTTTTTGCAGAAATTGGGCGGCGGGATCAGGGCGAACGGATTGAAGATTAAGGAGCCAGAGCAGCATCATGAAGGTAGTCATGTTTTTGCTGTTGTTATTGGTAAAAGATTGATTTTGATAGAGATTGTTTTGGGTAGTAATAGTAGAGTGGGTAGAAATGACCAAGTTTCCGATGGTTTAAATGTTTCTTATGTAATTCTTAAAGAAATTCAGTGCGTTGATGGGATTATGTCAATGGTGTGGCTTAATGATTCTGTCATTGTTGGTACGGCTGCTGGGTATAGTTTGATTTCATGTTTAACGGGACAAATCGGCGTGATATTTTCTTTGCCGGATGTATCTCATCCGCCCAGGCTTAAATTGTTGTCTAGAGAATGGAATGTGCTTTTGTTGGTGGACAATGTTGGGGTTATAGTTAATGCACATGGGCAACCTGTTGCTGGGAGCATTGTTTTCCGCCACGGACTGGATTCTATTGGGGAGATATCGTTATATGTTGTGGTTGTAAGGGACGGTAAGATGGATCTATATCATAAGAAATCGGCTACTTGCGTTCAAACGGTTGCTTTTGGTGGCGAAGCTGTCGGGGGTCCTTGCATTGTTGCAGATGGGGAAGATGGAAATAGGAAACTTGTTGTTGTTGCTACTCCCGGCAAGGTTTGTAAGAAAGTCTATTAAACAGTGTGGTTTGTATTTCATTATACTGCATCACATGCACATAACATTAATTTCAGTTACATCTCTGTGCTGTTTGTATTATGATTTATTGATTCTCAAATTATTGCTAAGCGCAAGCTGAATGATGAGTGCCATACATTTATAAAAATTGGATACCTTTAGCAGGAGAAAAAAGCTTGGATACTTTTTATGGATTACTTGCCAGAGTCTCCTTATCATCCCTTTAAGATTTCTTTCTTTTAATGAAGATGGAGGCAAGTTTCTAAAGACAATTATCTTGTGTTTAATGCCTAGGACTTAGTCACAAGTGAGCACGATGAGAGTTTTTTATTTTATTTTATTATTTCATTTCATTTTATGCTGACTATAATGATTATGTTGAATTTTTAATAAGATTATTCGAAACAATCTTTTCATAACTTTTGCAATGCCAAGAAAAGATTTTGATTAATTGTTTGGATACTCAAGTCCTTACCTGCCATTCTAGTATTCTAAAACTTGGTCTAACATGGCAGTGACAATGGTGGTTCTGATGCCACTCCTAGTATTTCGATCATACCTGTTGATTTATGATTTCTTTGGTTTGATTTTTTGAAGAACATGGTTTGTGGGTAGCAAGAAGGAATACTGTGTCTGGGAGACTGTTGATTTGCTTTTTGTCTAATGTGCTAGCAGATAGCTTCAATGAGTGGGTGTGGAAGTAAATGTTACAGAAATTTTACATGAAACGCATGTGTTTGGGTAGAACCTCCATTTCAGAAGAGCTTTTTTTTTTTTTTTTTTTTTTTTTTTTTATGTATTTGAAAAGAAACTGAAGCTTTTCTTAATGAAGTAAAAAGAATATGCCTGGGGCGAGAGGAAGAGAATCCCTTGACAAAATCAAGCCCAGCAAGAAAGAGCAAGAAAGAAAAACTATCAGAGACCAAAATTACAAAATTGACTGTAGAAACGGTGCCCAGCTCCTAACAAAATCCGAGAAATCGGACTTCCAAATTCTTTATCTCTATATACCCATGACGAGACACAATACTTCACTTTATCCCATAACAAAATCATCTTCCCTGCGGTCTTCGAAAATTATGTGATTCCTTTTAAGCCAGATGCTCCAAAAAATAGCTAAGGTAGCTACTCTCCACAAAACTTTGGCCCCTGCAACTGAGACTAGATGGAGGGGAGCTCAAGCAGCTCTGCATAGAACCTAGGCATTGCCCATAAAAACCCAAACTCCTTCAACAGCAAAGACCAAATCTGGTTAGCAAAAGAACAATGTAAAAATAAATGGTTCAATGACTCGCTACTCACATAAAATGCACCAGCCTGGAGAGATTGAAAGATAAGGGCTTCAGCGCGGCATCAAATCACGAGTGTGAAGTTTATTGAGACTTGGAAATTCTGTGCTTTTGTAGACTTGTAATATATCCATCTATCTTTTAGCTCCAAAACTATGAAATCATATGTTTTAGTTGGGCTGTTTATGCACATCTTTGTATTTGTTATTAGCAGTTTTTAAGATATTGCTTTTGTGATTGCAAATTTCTAGGTTATTTGCTATCAGAAATTAACTCCTGAAGAACAAATTAAAGACCTTCTGAGAAAAAAGAACTTCAAGGAAGCCATATCCTTAGCTGAGGAGCTTGAGTGTGAAGGCGAAATGACAAAGGACGTGCTCTCCTTTATACATGCTCAAGCGGGGTTTCTCCTACTCTTTGGCTTGCATTTTGAGGAAGCAGTAAATCATTTTCTGCAGTCTGAGACCATGCAGCCTTCTGAAATATTTCCCTTTGTAATGCGAGATCCAAATAGATGGTCACTACTGGTATATCATTTTATGTCCATAATGCTGCTCTCTCTCTCTCTCTTTCTCTCTCTCTCTCTCTCTCTCCCTTTCTCTCTCTCTCTCTCATTTTCATCGTATTTTTGTTAGATTAAGAGAACCTCTCTTGTCATTTTTCTCTCTTTATCTAAAAGAAGGAAAAGAGAAGGGAAAAAATGTAAAATGGAGATTTTTACATTATCTGTAGGGTCATTTTGAACACTTGAAATGTGTTATCATAACCGTTCAAACCTTATCAAAGTTCTTAGTTGAAGATTAACATAAGGCTGAAATGCACAGCTGATTTAAGGGAACAATGGATCAAAGGGCTTGACTTTCTTTGCTCTTGTTTCTTTATAACTTAGTGCGACTTTTGCAGAATATTTCGTTTGAAATTAGTATGTATTTTATCATCAAAGAAAGGAGGTTTCTTCCTTTGTTATTGATTTTATTATCAATGAAAGGAAGTTTCTTATTAGGGAAAAAAAATAAAGAAAAAAGATGTTTTCCTGGTTCTGGATGAAGACAGGGGAAGGGCGCCTTGTTAATTTGTGAGCGCTCTCTCACTTTCTCTTTTTGGGGGAAGAGTGCCAAATTTCACACATAAGTGTAACATCTCACGAATCTGTATTTGTTTTATTCTTGAATCTTATCTGAGCTGAATAGTTGTACGTTCCGCTCCTCTGTCAGCAGCAAGTAAATACACCAATAGTGCATATATACGCATGCATGCATATATTTATAATTTCCTTGAATACACAGTTTAATATACTAGGCCTTTTTCTAGTAAGTTTATCCGTAAAGCATTAACAAATGAAGTTTTACCCTATGTTTGGTAGGGTGGAAAAGGGAGAGGAAAGAAATTGGATAAGGGAGTTTTTTTGAGTAAATGGAATATTGGATTTCTTATTAGAGGAAATTGGGCAGTTATTAAAGGAGTTTTTAGGGGCTACACTGTTAATCCTATTAACTTTGGAAAGAAAAGAGGAGAAAATATTTGACAAAACAAATAGTGTACCTAATAACTGTTTTCTTACCCTAATCACACCTCATTTTCTTATTTTGTATCAGGGTATGGTGATGAAAGGAGTTTTTCTTCTTTAGAAAAAAAAAAAGAAAAAGCTTAGACATTTTCTTTCCTCTTTTCTTTCTTTTCTTCCAAATAGTACAAAAGAAAAATCCCTGCTTTTTATTTTTTTCACCTTGGTATTTCGCTTCTCTTTCCTATCTTTTTTCCATCCCTCTTACGATTGGTAATTTGCTGACTTATGATGTTCTAGTTTTACTATCATCCTCTAAATTTCTGGTCATAGCACTTAAATTTCCATAAATGTATTATATTTTTTTATGTAAATTGTACTTATATTTATATTTTTAAGGTTCCTAGAAACCGATATTGGGGTTTGCATCCACCCCCTGTACCTCTTGAAGATGTTGTAGATGAAGGGTTAATGGCCATCCAACGGGCTATCTTTCTTAGAAAAGCAGGAGTGGATACGCAAGTTGATGATGATTTCCTTTTAAAGCCCCCAAGTCGAGCTGATTTATTGGAGTCTGCTATCAAGTCGATTATTAGGTCCCTACATTTCTTTTGCTTATTTGATCATCATCATCATCATCATTATAGTTATAATTATTATTATTATTATAATTATAATAATAATAATTATTATTATTATTGTTATTGTTATTGTTATTGTTATTATTATGCTTATTGTTGTTGTTGTTGTTGTTGTTATTGTTATTTTTACTACCGCAGTTCCTTTTCTTTATTTATTGAGATCGGTGGATCAGGGAAATAGGGCCGTCTACTCTTCCAATTTGGTTAATGACTTACGTATTTTCTTTTTCATTTGATTATTATAATAACTTTGTTCTGTGTTGGTCATGACACCTTTCTTTGCGCATGCCTGAACGACATGTTATTCACATGGTCTGTAGGTATTTGGAGGTTTCTCGTGAGAAGGATTTGAATCTGTCAGTTGAGGAGGGAGTTGATACACTACTGATGTACCTCTATAGAGCTTTAAATCGTGTTGATGACATGGAGAAGTTGGCATCTTCTGCAAACTCCTGTATTGTGGTATGTTATTTCCTGCCTTTTGTTTTACCCTGTTGTTTGCCTTCCTTTAATTGGTCTTAGTAGGTATGTACATCTGCAGTCTTTTGCATTTAGACAGGTTTCAACCTGAAATTGGTTGAAATTGGTTACATCTTCAGATCTTCTGTTTTATGGATTTTAAGTTAGAGAACTCATCTTTACATGCATTGAAAACATAAAGGGTAAGACTACGAGCAAATCTGGAATGAATGCGAATTGAAATGTTAGTTCATACTTTTCCTATTAGAGGAAGCAGGGAAAAAAAAAAAAAGAAGAGTTTTCAGAAATTCATCATAAATGTTGTTGACTGGAGAGATCTGGAGATTATTATTGTACCTTGAGAAAGGCTTTAAGATTTCTGAGTTTAGTGAGTCCACTGCAAGGTAATTACACCCAAAAAAAAAAAAAAAAAATGCTTGGTTGTTGATGCAGTCTGTAAAGATTTTATACCTTCACAGTTCTGTTTGTATAGGAATCTAAAGAAATCAGAATTAAAAAGTAAGATTTCTATGGGAGACTTTTTAAAGTAAGATGAACTCTAAAGAATGGGCTATAGTATAATCTTCCTGTATTGTCGAGGTTTGTGATGAAACTATGTTCATTCCACCTGCTAACATCTTTACATTGTCCGTCTCCAGGGCGGAGCTACCTTAGGCCCCCGGAGGGCAGCTGCCCCCCCCCGGGCCCAAGGGCTCCTTTGAAATTTGGCCCGAAAAAATATTTTCTTATATATTTATATATGATTTGCCCCTTCTCAAAGTTTTTAAATTGCATTTTTACAGATTTTGTCTAAAAAGTTGCTATTATCCTTGAAATTTTAACTTTTAAGTTTACTCATATTTTATAATTTATTCAAAATGCTTCAATTATACCTTAAAATTTGACTTTTAAACATACTCATAATTGAAATTAAAATTCCAAATAAAAAAATCAACTCTACTGCTACATAAATTTATAATTTTGTAGATATTGCACTTAAAAAAGTGAATTAAACTCGATTACAATCGTGAGTCATTTAAAAAAAGAAATAAAAAATACAAATATATAGAAGAAGATAATTAAAGAGAAAAAATAGTTGCACTTAGTGTATGTTTGGTAGGAAAGAAAAGTAGAAGGAAGGAAGAAGATGGATGGATTTTGGGAGGGAAAATGAAAATGTATGTTGTTTGGTAGGAGAGAAAAGAGAAAGGAAGAGAAAATTGAGTGGAAAATAATACATGTGGGCTCCACCATTTTTTTTCTTTCCACAAGTGGGCAGAAAATGTGATGGAAAATGGAGACAACTCATTAAAGTGAGCAAAGTTACTAAACTACCATTTTCTCCATCAACATCCAAGCAAAAAATTTAAGGGTATAAAAGTAATTTACGAGTAAGATTTTTTCTTTCCTCCCAATTTAACTTCCAATACCAAACAAGTGAAGGTAAGCTCATTTTCTTTCTATCTTCTCATACCAAACAACATAAAAGAAAATTAATTTCTTTTCCATCATTGCTATTTTCCATCACTTCCATATTTCCTTTCTATCATATTTTCTTTCCTTCCTACCAAACATAGCATTATAGTTTAAGTGCAAAACTTTGACTTTAATCCCGCCCCCCCTGAAAATTTTTTCTTGCTCCGCCACTGTCCATCTCCATCAAAGAATGATAGTAAATGAAAGTATGGGGATTTCATCCAACAGGAGAGGAACATGGATACTGTTAGAAATTATGAGCTAACATAATAACTTTCCAGATTCAGAAATATTTGGTCTATTTTTGGCTGTGGGTCTAGAATGATATAACTTAAAGGCCTCAAACAAAATGCACTTTAAGAGGATGTCAGTAAACTGGGGAATCTTAGTATTCCAGTGCATTGCAAAACAGAGACCATTATCTGGAGCCTGCTTGAAGGGTGACTGTACAACTTACCTGGGCAGTGCAGGAGGAGTTGGAAACTCTGTTAGATGACTCTGGACACTTACGAACACTTGCTTTTCTATATGCAAGTAGAGGAATGAACTCAAAGGCGCTTGCTATTTGGCGCATTCTAGCTAGAAATTATTCTTCTGGTCTATGGAAAGATGCTGCTTTTGAGTGTGATTTTGGGGATACCAGCACCCATATTCTCTCTGGGAAGGAAACTGCTGCAGCTGAGGCATCCAAGATTCTTGAGGAGTCATCTGATGAAGAGCTTGTCCTACAACATCTTGGATGGGTACATTTTCTGAACTTCTTCTTCTTCTATCTCTCTCTTGGCTTGTTCATGTGTCGTTTGAATCAACAAGGAGGTGGTTTAATGATTCACATACTAAAGAGTTAACCGGGTGCTTGTTTTGTCACATTAGATTGCAGATATCAACCAGGTTTTTGCGGTTCAGATTTTAACATCAGAAAAAAGAGCAAAGCAGCTTGCTCCAGGTGGGACATCATTCTCGAAGATTACTCACGAGTCATGACCTCCTCTCTTTTTTTTTTTTTTAATTATTGTTATTGTGTTCATTCTCTTCAACCATACTCTTATCTTTTGGGTGCCTACTGCATTTTTAAGTTCATAATGTCTCAATGGTGGATTTGGCTTTCCACAAATTTTGGTTTCCATCTATTCCTTTTTTTTTTTTTTGGTTAATATCTTGTGAACTTTATAGTTATTGTTCTATATCTTGTATGTGTTGGGCACTAGTTGTCTAATTTTTCCTATGGCACTCAGTTTATTGCACATGTCTCTCTTTTTCTTTTTCTTTTTTTTTTTTTTTAATTTCTTTGTTTTTTGTTGGTTTCGATGGCATTGAGTAATTGTTTAGTTAGTATCCCTTTTTTTTTTCAAAACTTGAAACATATGGAGATAATGGTTTTTTAAAGAAAAAGATGACTTTTAGTCTAGGGCTTTACTAAATCTTGGAACTTTTTTTTTTGTTTTGAAAACTAAATTTGGGATATGTTGGTGACTGGAAAGTATGTCTTTACCCAAAGTTAATAGACTCAAAAAAGGTTTATCTTTTTCAGTATCTTATGTTACTTCCTCCTCTCTTGTCTATAATAGTTGTCTTTGGGACTGTACCATCATGTAGCATGTTGGAGACTTCATCTCAGAGTGTACTTTAGGGTTTGTCCCTATTAGTGTCTTACCCCCTTGATGTATGTGCTGTAAGGTCATCCCTTAGCATTTTTCACCTATAATCCCTTTGAAATGAGCCTTAAGGCATGAGCCTCAAAAAATAATAATGATCTTTCTAGTCTCCCAACTGTTTCTATGGACCTGATTGTTTGCCACTTGCATGACATTCAGCTGAAAATTGATAATATTTGGGTTTTTTTTTTTTTTTTTTTAAAAAAGAAATGGAAAATCATTGGTTTTTTTCAAGATTTTTTTATTATATTTTTTTGGGTATCGTTCTTCATATTTATTTTTTTTATCATAAACTGAGAACCTTTATTGACAAAAATTAATCAATAAAGGTGAGGAAGGTGAGAAATCCTCCAGAAAAGAAAAGGGAAAAAGTCAACAACAAAAAAGACACAGAAAAACTACTCAGACTCCCAAAAAGGAAACAAAATATCCCTTTAACTTAACAAAATTAGGGATAGCGGAAAATGTTCAAACTCTTAATGCTTTTGATACTTATTGCAGATGAAGTTATTGCAGCTATTGATCCATCCAAGATAGAAATATTTCAAAGGTATGTTCATTCCGGATTTATACACATACATGCACAGGTAGGATTTTTGCTAGAGAAAGAAAGTTGTGTTACTTATGTGGCCACAGCTCCTGGAGTTAAGGTCATTGTGCTGTTGCCTTTAGTTGATGTAACAGGACTTTTAATATCAGTCTGTTCATCATGACATTGAATGTGGAGAAGTGACCTTTTGAAACCACATCGTGGTCCTACAAATTTTTCCCAATGATTTGGCCAATGAATGAAACTCTTTATTCCAGGCTCTTCATCTGTGATTGGTTGTCAATCTCGAATCCCCATATGTTAGGTTGTTGGTATTGTAGGGAATAATGACTTGATATTGCATCTCCTTTTTGCGGTAGTTGAATAATTAATGGGATGCTAATCAATATTACTTGAGGCATCAAGGGTTTTGAAATGAATTTAGGGCACGTATACTTATTTGTAATAGATTTTAATCGGAAGGGAAAGGGTTTGGAAAGAAATGAAGAGGAAAAGGGAAGTGGGGAGCATTTGATTCAATTGTATACTTTTCAGGAATTGGAATTGCATTCTTTATTTTGGTACGTAAACAGAACTGGAGGAAAATTTTCTTTCCATTTATGATATGCAGACGCACGTTGCTATGGGGAATGAATATATCATGCTCTTGTGTGAAATAAACAAAGCAGAAAAGTTTTTCTTGTGAGATTTATGGGCATGTGCCTTTTATGGTAGTTTTTCTTTAAAAAAAAAAATCTTTCCTTAAGGATACTTGTAAAGGAAAAAGAAAAAAGGTTACAGTGAAAAATAAAAAAGTTTCTTTCCCATGGGAACCTTCATGGAATGGATTTAGAACTTAGATCTTTATCTTCACCGCAGGTATCTTCAGTGGTTAATTGAAGAGCAAGATTTTAGTGATACTCGATTCCATACCATATACGCTCTTTCACTCGCCAAATCAACTATTGAAGCCTTTGAAGAAGAAACTAATTCTCAAAACCCTGGCACTGGAAAGATAGATGGAAGAGCAACTTCTTCTGATCCTGCAGGAAATTTAATTTATCAAACTTCTGTTCGTGAAAGACTGCAGATGTTTTTACAGTTTTCAGATATGTATGATCCAGAGGAGATTCTTGATTTGATTGAAGGATCGGAGCTGTGGTTGGAAAAGGTTCGCCATAACTCTTTGATAACCTTGTTTAGTGTCTTGAATTATTCTTCTTTTTTTTGCTTTGGCTGATTCAATGTCTTGAGATCCTGGAGACCTCAATATTTTCATCAATCTCTTTCTACTGATTGGGGACCATCAATGATTGCACTACCTAAGGCCGAACTCTTATTTATTGTGAACTGCTAATCACATATTCTTGCTCTACCAAACAGGCTATTCTTTACAGAAAGCTAGGCCAAGAGTCATTGGTGCTTCAAATTTTGGCCTTGTAAGTTTCTGTTACTTACACTTCTATCACAGATTCACAGTAAATCAAATGAACCCTTTATTTGAATTCAAATCTATTGGTCACAGATAAATAGATTCATTTATCCATGATTGGATTGTAATTAATACACTGTTGTCAATATTAATGTGAAATACCACCTTAATATTTTGGTTCTGAGAGAACTATTGATAAATCCAGGTTGTGACAGACGTTTAACTAGTGTTACTTTAATTGTATCCGTGTGCGTATGGATTTATTACTCTTGTATTGCATTTTTAATTGCTAACTTTAGCCTACAAATATTTTAAAATTATTTGGTTTGCTGCATTTTGAAGAGATTTTTTGGTTTGGATAGTGAATCATCTTTCTTAGAATTTGTATCACAAATGGAAATATTTATAGAATTAGCAAGTATATGAAAGTTTTGATCATTAAGTTGATCATCTTGTTGATGTAGGACGTTATAGGGAAATTTTAGAGGATGTGATAGGCGTTTTTGAAAAAGCTATTCTTAGCTTCACCTTGGACCTCAACTGACAAGGAATTCAAGGATATTCGTTTTTCTTTGATTTCTAAATTGGTTGGACGTTATAGGGAGATAATGCATCATCTCTCTTGGAGTTCTCTCTCTCTCTCTTTTTATTTGTTCTTTTTGTCCGGATATCTCATCCTATCAATGAAAAGGTTTTTCTTATCGAGGAAAAAAAAATGTTGTTGATGTAGGACCAAGATAGATTAAAGAAAGATAGAGAATGAAATAGAGAAGAAGACGAAAATTGAGGGAAGAGGAAGCATTTAGAGAGGAGAGAACAATAAAGAGGAAATTTTATGTATTTTAATAATATTCATCAAGGTATTTCTGGGTATAAAAAAAAATATTACATCAAGGTCTGAAGGGAAAGAATAAAAAACACTAGGTCTATTTTATAGATGCATATGACCTAATAATAATCAAAGTCAAATAAATCTAAAATAATCCTAATAGATAAACATGAAATATTTTGAAAATAACTATAAATCCTATATTTATGCTCAATGTAGGTGTAATCTAGGATTAGAATCTCAATTCTCCTGAGGTCATTAAGAGCTTGACTCTGACGAGTGATGGTGTAGATCTCTTGGAGTGATCTGGATCAAGTCGTTGGAACTCCTCTATAGTCATCCAATAAGAAAACAGCGATATCCGCTGGTGGAAGATGTCATGAACTTATATTACAAATTTACAATACCTCATTACGCAATTTAGGTCTACATTTTGTAAAATAGAAGAAAAAGTTAGTTGATTATTACGATGGTACACTTTTTAGATATGTAAAGTTAATTTGCTATTACAAGGGAGAAAGAGCTAAATAGCATTTTTTTTTTTTAATATCTATGGGAAATAGCATATTTACGGTGAGTAATTCATTTACAAATCATATTTACGTTAAATTTACCTTATAAAATTGCTTCCTAAATGAATCATTTACTGTATTTGAAAAGGATTCTAATTGTTAGAGATTAGCTACTTTTTTGTTATTGTCTTGTGTCTTTTTTTTTTTTTTTTGGAGGATAACTTACCCGCCCTTTGTGTACGCAATCATTTCAACCATTAATAAGAGTACCTAGTTTGTGTTTAATTAAAAAAAGAAAAAAACAATTGCTATTGCGTTTCAGGAAGCTGGAACACAGTGAAGCTGCTGAACAATATTGTGCTGAGATTGGGAGACCAGATGCCTATATGCAGTGTGTTTTTCTCTCCTTTCCACACATGCACGCACATGATTATGCAGTCACCACCTACGTGGAGGAAATGAATTTTTAAAATCTGTTGTGATTTTTCAGCATATACATTGTCTATATTTTTTCCCTCACATTCTTATCAGCATGACAATAACCTCAGGTTACTTGATATGTATTTAAATCCACAAGATGGTAAGGAGCCTATGTTTAAGGCTGCTGTTCGCCTCCTCCACAATCATGGAGAATCGTTGGATCCTTTACAGGTGTTGGAGGTATAAGACCTCTCTCTTACCTGTGATGAGGGCTTCTGAAATCATCATCAAATCTCAACAAGACTTTATTTTTATGTTGCAGAGATTGTCCTCAGATATGCCCCTTCAACTTGCCTCTGAAACACTATTAAGAATGTTAAGAGCTCGACTTCATCATTATCGTCAAGGGCAGGTAAATTCTTTCTTTTAGTTAAGTTCACAGAAATGTGATTCTTCCCTAATCAACGCTCCTATTTCCTTGAAGCCAATTTGCTGTAACTGACCTAAATATATTCTTCTGGTTCAAGCTATTTTAGTGTTTTAATTATTTATCGTTGGGTTGCATCATTCACACCTTGACGTTACCTATCTGTTTTTTCCTCTGAAGTGAGCCATGTGTTGATCTCTGTTTCAGATTGTGCATAATCTTTCACGTGCTTTGGACACTGATGCAAGGTTAGCAAGATTGGAGGAAAGATCGAGGCATGTGCAGATCAATGATGAAACTCTTTGTGATTCTTGCCATGCACGCCTAGGAACAAAACTCTTCGCAATGTACCCAGATGATACTGTCGTCTGTTACAAGGTTGGTACTGTTACTATATCATTTAGTTGGAACTTGTGTCTTTCTTTTTCCAGTTAGTTTTTTTATTGTTTTCCTATTTGGATTTCAAATATACAATAGAAGTTTTAGGCTTGTACTAATTTATTTGTCTCCTATGGTTTCCTGAAAGGGTGGACAGGAAAGAAATGCATTTGCATATTTCAAGGATTACTTTCTCCCCCGTCTGCATTGCTGGCCTTGAGTATAGCATTATTTGAAGCTATAAAGATAAATAGTAGTTTGGTACTCTTGAAATCATAGAATAAAAGCAAGGCAGTTTCTGCAAACTACAAGCAATGCTGCCACTGACTTTGTGAATTTCCGGTGTCTCATGTGCTGTCTTTAATGAAAAAAATGGCCGTCAAATATCATTTCATTGTTATGTTGATACTCTTCTCTCTCTTTTTTTTTTCTCCAAATCAAGAATTTGACAACAGCTGTCCTTTCCTATGCAGTGTTTTCGTCGTCAGGGTGACTCCACTTCAGTTACAGGTCGCAACTTTAAACAAGATATCCTGGTAAAACCAGGTTGGCTTGTGACTCGATGAGTCGGACAAAATTGATGTCATAATGGTATTTCAAAGTTGAATTCACGCTGTCTGCCTACAGTCCTGCTAGCTTGGGATCAGGAATTTTCAGATTGTGGAGAGACAAATTTGGAGGACTGAAAACCATCTGAAGCGTAATTCTGAAGCTCTCAAATCAGATTATGCAATATTGAACTCTGTCAAGGGTCTCAATTTGTTGATAGAGGAAGCCATAGCAAGTTTTTTATGCTTACACAGAATTCGCTCTCATTTATTGTGCAGTACTTTTGTTGTCCCGGTAAATTGACGTATGTTGCAGGAATAACTTCAATCAGAGTCGTACAGAAAACAGGTCGTCTTGATACTTAATACCGTTGAGAAAGATGTACATTCAAGGGAGGCTATTTATTTGTGCTGTGTTTATTTATTTGTTTGTTAATTCTATCCTCGGTTCTAAAGTAATTATCTGTATTTTCAACAATTAAGAGTGAACCAATCGTGTATTTGTAATATGCGCTGAAACTCTGATGTCGTTTGGGCTCATGATTAAAAGGTTAGTTTCAAGTTGAAACTTTCAGTTTTCTGGCATACTATTGAATAAATAAGCCTTCAAATGGTAAGCATCCCGTCTGGTGCGGCATTGTCTTCTGTTGTCGCTAGTGAGTTCAATCCACAACAGGTCACATTTAAGGTATTTCAATGGAGATGTCGGACAAAATTTATCGACATCAAGTGGTATGCCGAAGTTGGTGGATTAGAAAGCTATTAGACTCACATTCTTGCTTTCTAGTCGTGCATTGTCTTTTTATAAAACGTGCATACGGCATGTGAATTAGAGTACTTTTCTGAAAAATTGAAATATTATGACTCCCAGATATTTTTTGGTTCCTTGTATGCTTGTATTATTGTTATATAGTTGGACTTGGATTTGCTTGTCAACATAACTATGCTGTTTAGTTAGAGAGATTATTCAATAACGAGTATGAGATGCTAGTCTAATAGCCAATAGTGCCCTTGTGGACCACCAAAGTCGTAGCGTAGTAGTGTTGGGTTTACTCCCAAGTGGTGTGGTAGAGGTAAACTATTTAAGAGTTATGAAAACGTTTTGAGACTTTTTTACCACGACTAGTTTAATGTTCATCAGCTCTTGGTAAAGGTTAAGTCTATCCGTTTCGATTCTTAATATAAGTAGTTATAGCTGAATGTAAATATTATTTTTTAGCTTGTGTGGCCCCTATCTTCGCGTACTTAAGAGGTAGCTAAGCCGGTTGTTGATTATGCCCAAACGTGTCAAAAATAAAGCGGTCGCGATAGCACAGTTAGGGCGGTCGTATCCACAAGGAGGAGACAAATTGAACAAGAAACAATTAACAAATAAAAACGTTATGAGATAAATAATAAAATAAAAATAAAATAAAATGAAATTTTTGTTGAGAAGTTTAAGCGTAAGAGGAGTAAATGAGAAAACTATATAATTAAAACCGGTAAGGCGTCGAGATTTCCCTATATGCTTGGTTCACCCGAATGGATTTTGATTTTTGAGATTACTCAATTGAAAGTTTCACATCTCAAACTAACAATCGGAAAATAAATATATGAATAACATGTGAATTAAAATGTATTTGAGTGAGTAAAATATTTACGTTAAGAATTAGGAAAAATTATCTTACAAGAAATCTAAAAGTGACAACATACCTCGAGGTAATATTGCAATAGAAGACTATTCATAAAACAGTACTATTGATATAATTATATTGAACAACAATTGCATAAAAAGAGCATAACTAAATTTATATAAAAGTTGACGACAAAATATATCAATTTGAGAAATTAGACAAAGATAGAAGAAAATTAATCACTTAAATGTATAAAACTTTGGAGAATAAATAGAGAATCAAAATCCACTCAAGATCACTTCACATATAGGTTCCTCTCTAACCTCGTCAAAGAACTTTAGCCTAACTTACACATAATTTCTACAAAATTCTAAAGAGAAAACTAAAAACGTTTTCCTATTTAAGTGGATTTTCTACAGAGTTGTTGGGCCATACCAAAAGTTACAATCAACAACAAAAATAATAAAGAAAATAAAACTAAAAACGTTTTCATATTTAATTGAAATTTAAAAGGCTTTATTTGGTGAGTTAAAGCTGATAAAGTAGAGGAAGAAAACCAGTAGAAATGATTTGGAATGGAAGAAAAATCCCAAGTGTATGGACATGTGTCACTGAACGGAAGGGGAGTAGATGAAAAGCTATGTGCAGCGGGACCCTTGGGTTTCTTGGGGTTTAGAGATGCAACAATGGGCCCAGGCCCATCCTGACACAGTGACTGGACAGGCCGGCACGGCCCGTCACTGTTTAAGGCACGGCCCAGCCCATAAATATTGTTGGGCTGCGCTGGGCCAACATATATTGGCCCATGGGCGGGCCCGGCACGGCCCATGAAAAATCATGGGCCATGCCGGACTTGAGCCGGGCTGGGCCGGCCCGTCTAGGCCCATAATGGGCCGGCCCAGCTGAGCCCATCTAGGCCCGTAATATTTTCATGTTTTTTTTCTTTTTTCAGTAATTTTGTAAACATCTTATGTATAATTATCCTAATTGTATTCTTCTTTCCTTACCAATGTTTTGTCCTACTGGGTTATCCTTATAAAGGTTTTTATTTAATGAGGTAATCGTAAATAAAATAGTCATTTTCATATTTCCATTGACTATTCAACCTTATATATTTGTTAACTTATTTAAAAATTCAAGAATAAAAAAAATTAAAAATTGCATGTTTAGATGGGCTAGCCCATCTAAACCCATGATGGGTCAAGATGGGTCTTGAGTGGGCCAGTCCATTCAAGGCTCATTGTGACGACCCTCCTATGAGGCCGTCACCGTAACTAAAGTTAACTTGTACTTACTGGGATTTCTTAAAATTTGCGGAACATTTTTTTTAAATGTTACTTAGAATGCTGCAGCATTTTAAAATGTTGTAGCATTCTTTTTTAAAATATTGTAGGAGCTGTAACATTCTTTTAAAAAAAAAAAAAAACTTACTAATACGACATATGTTATGAATTGTTGTCTTGATCAAATATTCAAATGTTAACATATCTGTTTATCAAAGCATATGGATATATATATATATATATATATATATATATATATCTATATATATATATATATATCTATATATATACTTACTCCGTAAGTTTGCTTACTAACAATCATAATCCACAAAATCATTTCACATATAGTTTTTGAATCATAATTAGCAAAACTATTTATAACGTAAAACAGATTACGGAAATATTTGCGAGCGGTATCCATTCCCATCTCTACCATTCGTCCGCCGCTCGCCATTGCCTTTCAAAAATTGCTGATAGGTTTCTTACCTACAGCATGAACATATCTGATTGAGCTTTCGCTCAGCAAGTAGGAACTGTCTCTCGCAAAATAACTACAAGTACACATGAATAAATATGCATGAGCTGATTATGCTTAATTATGATGTCTTATCATAGTCTTATTATCTTATCTTATCTTTCTTACTGATGGGCCCGAGTGCTCGTACCACTTGCGCGATCATCGAGACGTTAGGGTTTGCAAGGTCCCCAACGACACCGTGATTTAAATTGAAATGAGTGCCTCCCTTGTGGAGGACCCTTTTTTTGTTCCTTTATCTCCCTTACGGAGTCTGATTATCTCCCTTACAGAGTCTGATTACCTCCCTCGCGGAGGCTGGTACGGCACTCAACTGAGTTTCTTCTTATAAGTTCCTCTTGACTTATTAAGGTGTATGCAATATGACATAGCATAGCATACTATAACATGGAATGTACTCAAACACATATAATTCATGTGCACTGCTTAAGTGTATGCAATATGATCTAGCATAGCATACGTAACATTAAATTAACTCAAACACATATAATTCATGTGCACTGCTTATGTGTATGCAGCATGACATAGCATCGCATACAATACTTAAAGCATAAACATGCATATATAACATGTGTAACTTTTTCTTTAAAATATATTCATACTGTACGAGATTCCTACTTACCTGATTTACAGAGCTGGAATCCACTTTTTGCCAAACAGCCTATTCTCTTACTTGCTTACTTCTGAAAATGAACACTCATTGAGAGTGTAAGATTATATGTCGTTTGCTATTCTATTTTAGCAGCTTATGAAGGAAATCTAGCCATTTACTTAAGGCATGTATTCCTTTCCTTTACTGAAGGATAATTTACTATAAGGATCAATTTATTAAATCCTCAAAATCTTATTTTCCTTAATTGCCATTAACATACTTATGTCTAGATTGAAAATCAATTACCCAATCTAGTAACTTATTCTCCATAATTTTTCTCATTAGACTTATTATGATGTTAAGGCCCAATTCGGCCTTAAAACTTATTCATGGCATTCTAACCCTTAGGCCGCTGAAATTTAAACTCATATGTGTCTCTTGAATTAATGCGGGCGTTGGACCCACATCCAATCTTTGTAATTCTGAGGAACTAACGTATTGGGCTTGTAAGTGCCCGTCAGGATGTTTTGCTCGAAAACTATTAAGCTTTTTAAAAAAACTATCATTCGATTTTTATGAAACCGATTACTCACTTATTTAGTTTCAAGCACTAAAATCCCATTATCAAATCTCTTTTCGAATACCAACTTTTGAAACTATTCCACCAGTCATTTTATGGTTAATTTGTAAACCACCGTGAAACTATGTTATAGAAATTCTTTTTTTAAATCTTTCTTCATGGCTATTTCTCGTTCAAGTGGGGTCTAAAATCATAGTATTTTACTGAAATCACATCTCGGGATCTTTGATGACCTTTTGTTAAAAACTAACATTGTGTTAGTTTTGTTTAGTTAAAACTGTGCAGTTTCTGAAATCTGTGTTTTTCTACATCTTAGGTTTGGATTTTGAAAATCTGTTCTTCACAAAAATTCTTCTTCTCGTCAAGATCAAAAATTGTCATTTTTAGAGAAAACTGAAATTCAGCTTCTAAAGGCCTCGTTTGGCTGAAAATAGTGACTGCAGTCTTTTCCTGAAACTGTGTTGGACAGCCTGTCCCGTTTTTGCAAAATGGCTTAAAACTTGCGTTTAGAGTTAAACTTGGGTTTTGTCACAGTTACAGAAAAATGTTCAAAACATTGAGAACCATAAGTTCAAGCATTGAAATACTAAAAAATCTCGCTCTAGGGTCCTCATTTTCACGTTCAAAGTAACCGAAAAATTTTTCCTCCAACCCAAAATAAGCAAACTTTAACCAAGTATAAACATACTACATAATGCTTAATCAAACTAACCTCAAAACTCACAAAACTAACTTAAAACTCACACACCCTTATTACAACTTATTTCCTTGAGAATCACAAATTACATCAATCGATTCTCAAACTTAAACTTTGCTAGAAAGGAAAATAGAGAGAAAAGTTTCAGAGTTCATACCCTTAAGGAAAGAAAATCCTTGGTTAAACTCCTCCTAGAACACTTTGATTCTCCTTCTTGATCTTAAGCTAGTATTTGTATTTAAGGGAGTGGAAGAAAAATTAAAGAGAGAGCATAAGAGAGAGAGTTAGGGCCGGTTTTTGTTTGTAGGAAAATGAGAGAAGAATGAGCAAATGAGAGAAAAAGGGTGCTTACACCAATGAGCTAGTATTTATAGCCCTTTGCTCAATCCCCTCTTAGCTTTTAATGAAGCCTTTGTGTCCAACTTAATTAATCAAAACTTTGCTTAAAACACCCTAAGCTTGGCCGGTTTGGATGCTTCAAGGGAGAAGTAAGGTAAGCTTTCTTGTCAAATAGTTGATTTGATTCAACTCATCATGAAGTCTTTTAGCACATTCAACTAACCAAAATTTTTGGCTTAAAACCCCTTAACATGGCCGGCCAAGTGAAGGGAATGGGAGAAAATTTGTTATCATGATTACTCTTCACTTACCCCTATCAAATCACATATGTCATGATTTCTTTTCACTAACTCCCATCAAATCACATATGTCATGATTTATCTTCACTTACCCCCATCAAATCACATATGTCATCCTAACAAATCCTAACCTACCCCTTGTACTTTTGTCTCATCTCTTAAGTTTTCCTTGAATCAGATAAAATTATACTGACTGTAAGGAAGTACTTAGCCGACAGGAAATTCTAGTTTCTGACGGTTCATTTTCTACTTCTTGTTTACAGTTAAATGCTAAATCCTCGACTACTTTGATATCACATTAAATTCTTACTCGCGTAATATCTTGAACTGTTTCAAGTCTTGAAATTAATTCTAGACTGAACAAATTCTAAATTTAACTTTTCTGCATTATATTCCGGGAATGACATTGTTTCTGACGGTGTCAACTCCCGAGCTTACATTGTACCCTTCTACTATAGGTATTTATCTTGTGACTTTAACCTAACTGTCTGGCAATTAAGGATTTTCTCTTCTTCAAAGCGTTTTTTTATACGCTGCTAACATCATACTGTGCTTGGAGATTCTTGGAATTAAGATTCTCAAACTACATATGTACTGAAAATTCTTCCGCCTTAAAGTACGGTGAGAATTTATCGATCGTATTTACTTGATCGTAAAACATGACCTTAGCATGAAATCTGCTACAGAATTTAAGAATATAGATGTTAATTCCATAAATCCTTCAGTCAGAAAATATAACATAGTATTTTCTAGAAAAATCCTTGGCTTAAATACATAAATTGTATTATTCAAAGTTTGAGATTTTCTCAGTCATTACACTCATGGCATGGCCTATCCTGGTCGGCGTAAAATTGGTCTGTGGTGTAGGTTGGGCCGAGATCATTCTTATACGGGCCGGCCCACGATATTCATGGGCTGGATCGGCCCAGCTCGCTGCCCGCATGGGCGTAGGGAGAACGGGCCGGGCTGGCCCGTTCTTGCATCTCTATTGGGGTTGTCTTGCGCACATGGTCTGGACTCGGCAAGGAGAACTTTCACACGAGGAAAGCAAATTGTGGCTTGACTTGGGCTACTAGTTTCTTGGGCTAAATTGAACTCTTTTCCTTTCTGTGCTTTATTAAAAGTTGGGCTTTGCTAGCTTTGTGGCCCAGTTGTGTTTGAGGCTGACTTTTGCACCTACAGACGTGTGGAGGTGCAATGGTCCAAGAACCCACGTGCATGTGTAGATTTGTCAAAGAAAATTGAGATTGGCTTAGCACCCCTGGAGCTTAAGTTGCTTTCTTTGCTTTGTATTATTATGTCTTATTTCCCTACAAAACGAAATAAAATAAATTAAAATTAAATACTTTCATATAAAATTAATTTTATAAAAATATTTAATTAAAACTTAATTTATTTAACAATTATGAACAAATTAAGTGCATTTTCATGCATTTATCAGTTGTCATTTCCTACACTTGATACAGTTGCAAGCTCTTCAAGATCTTGCTTAATGCTTTGAAGTTTGTTCTCATTGTCCAACACGAACCTTGGTGTTACAATCTAATGAATCACCTTAAAGCATTTTAAAACTTAATGGTAGTTGATTCTGAATATTCGACCTCTAGCACTCATTTCTAGAAGAATGGGTCTGAGGAAACTTGTCACACGGCTCATACGGCTGTGATTGCGGATGTATTGAAAGTGTAACGAGTGATAAGGATGCAAACTACGGTGCCATAAAGTTTACGTGGAAAAGCCGAAAACTAACCTTGCACGCAACTGCTTTTTGAAGGGCAAAAAATTTTGAATTATCAAAATAATATAATACAATAATTATAAAAATAAATAAATAAATAAAAACAATAGCCATAGTTCTTTTCTTTTTTTCTTTTTCAAAATTTGAATTAAAATATAATACAATAATCCTTTATTTTTGTTTATTTATTGATTTTTTTTTTCTTTCAAATAAACTAAGGTGACGTTTCTTTTAATGAAATGGAATAGGAATAGGTTGAATATTGGAATTAATATTAGCATACAATTATTATGTTTGGTTTCTCATTGGAATAGAATGAAATAGTATTTGGCATGGCTAAAATATCCCTCCATTTAATAATTAATAATGCTTTAAAACTAAGTTCAAATATTTTCTAAAGTTAATATTTAAAGTTATTTAATAATTTGATATATGCCTAATATTCAAATAATTTTAACTTCGATATATGATTAATTACTCAAATAATAAAATAAATGGAAGATATATAAAATACTTAAAAGCATCAATATCATTCTAACATAAAAAATTTATGACCATTCCATTAGTTCACTTTAAGAATTGTTATTCAACTATTTAGGGACAATTTGGTACTGTGTTGTTGAAAATTTTTGTTGTTGTTGTGTCGTTTGTTATAGTTGTTTAGACCATAAGT
Source organism: Morus notabilis (assembly GCF_000414095.1). Lineage (NCBI taxonomy): Eukaryota > Viridiplantae > Streptophyta > Magnoliopsida > Rosales > Moraceae > Morus > Morus notabilis. The sequence goes on along the minus strand of NW_010358785.1, from coordinate 74,205 downwards.
ATATAAGTATTTAGTAAATATTTTTACAAAATTGTTGTGAATATCATAAACAAAAATTTAGGTGTTTGGTAACTATGTTTAAAATTATTGTGAAGACGTATAATGACGAAAAAGCACATATTTTAGCACGTATTTATAGTTAGTTTTATTTCTATTTTTATGGTCAATATTAAAAATATCAAAAAAACAATTTTAACTTTATTAATTAAAATATTTCTTAAAAATAAGTTATTTATTGATGGAAAAAATTATTCACCTACTAAATTTCTTATTTATTGTTGTTGTTTTAACATCTTCATAATTATTACAAAAATTGATTTAAATTTAATATAGTATACTTGTTAAAGAACTTTAATTTTTAAATAGTTATTTAAAAATATATGTTCTTTAATTTGGTATGGGAAAAGTCAAATAGATAGATTGAGAATTAAGTTTTATTATTAAAGTTATCTTAGTAAATTTGGACAATGGCAGCACAAGCTGATGTGCAAAAGCAATCTTGACATGCTTCTCAAATTATGTTGTTTGACAACAGTTTCTAGAAGTATTATTGGACGAAAGTAGGATTTACCAAACATTCTAACATGCTGTAGCCTTTTAAAAAAAAAAAAACTAAAAGCATTCTTTAAAAGCAATACCAAATGAGTCCTTAATGGAAAAGCCATTGCATAAGAATAGTGATTACTAAATCTTTTTGTTCAATCAAACATAGAATGATTGGATTAATTTTAGTAATTGTCATTTTATTCCATGATCAATCTATCAAACCAATCATACTCTAAGCTTATAATAGAGTACTTATTTCTTAACACACACACGAGATAAGAATTCAGTTATAAACTTATATAATCGTACAGAAGATTTTTTTTTATTTACTTGAGGTTTTTCAGTTTGAAATATGAGTATTCTTAAGAGTTACAATTTGGAGTGTGGAGGAAAATTTTTTTAAACAACTTTTAAAACCTAGCTTTACCCAAATTTCACAAATAACTCTTGAGTTTTACCCAAAGTTCATTTAGATTCCTAGTTTCAAAAACCTCTCAAATAAATCTATTAGGGCTCGTTTGGTTCAACGATTCGAATTGTTGATTTGGTTTGAGTTGTGGTGAATTGAATTGTGCTTTGAACCAATATTTGGATATGTAAATAAATTGTAATTTGAATTGGGAATAAAATCCGAACCGTGTTTGAATAAAGTATTAAAAACTGTCATTCGAGTTGAGATGTGACTTTATGTAAGAGTTTTTTTATTGTAGTAAAAAAGTTAGATATGACTGTTTCTTAGAGCTTTTTACTGCAGCAAAACTCGAATCGGTGAAATGAACGGGGCCTATAATAAATCTTATCAAATCTCATTGTAAATGACATCTAAAAATATGCAATATGAATGGGGATTTATTCCTCTCTTCATTATGAACACATTAAAAAAATAATCTCAATCGGAATTAAAACGAAAAAGTTATGACCTTATTAAATAAAATCAAAATTGTTTTCACTGTAGAAAACAATTAGGCTCATGTTTGTTTCAACAACTCAAACTGTTGTTTAGGATTCAAACCTTAGTTCAGTATTCAAATTAGTGTTTGGGAGATGAAAATTCAAGGACAATTCAAATCATTAACAATGATTCAAGGACAACTCAAATTGTTGACTTTAGAATTTACTTCCCCTCTTAAATTCTAACAATCCGAATTGTTGTTAACAATCCAATAGTTCCAGATTCTACTTTTTATCTCTTTTCAATTCAATCTTAAAAATATCATAACTTCTTCGGTTTAATTCCGATTGAGATGATTTTTTAATGTGTTCATAGTGAAGAGAGGAACAAATCATTACCCATATTGCATATTTTTTAATGTCATTTTTAATGAGGTTTTATAAGATTTGTTACAAAACTCTAACGACAGTTTTCAACACTTTATCCAAACAAAATTTGGATTTTATTACCAATTCAAATTACAATTTATTTGTGTATCCAAACAATAATTTAAATCACTACAATTCAAATTCTACAATTCTAACTAAGAAGGTTCAAATCTCCATAATGTTAATTGTTGAACCAAACAAGCTCTAGGATTGTTAGAACCCTAAACAACCGTTCAGATTGTTAAAACAAACAGAGGTTTAGAGGACGTTTGATTTATATATTCATAATCATGATTCAGAACTATTTTCGTTTTACGTATATTTTTTATGAGAGAAAACACTGTACAAAATCATGAATCATGATTCAGAATCAAAGACGAATATAGGAAACAAACGTCCTCTCAGTGTTTTTTAGATTTAACCCTTTCCTAATTGGAGGCTAAAAAGATAACAAAATGGACGATATTCTATTAATAGCGTAATTTTAAAATAACATCACGTACTACCGTTATTTTGGTCTCCATGACGTAGAATATTTCGTCCTTTTCTAACCGGAATATAAGCAAGTCCAGGAGAAACGAAGACTGGGCTTATTGTGGAAAGTTCTTATAATTTCTGCTCTTTATTTAGCCCTTCCCCTTCTTGTTGTGTGGTGTGCTCCTGGCCGTCAGCCTTTTTCCAATGAATATCCTTTCTTATTTTAAAAAAAAAATAAATTAAAAGAAAATACCATGAAAACATTTTGTTGTGGAAGCAATGTCTAGATGTTTAGCAGGGAATGTAAATTATCGGAATGGCGGAGCTTATGAATTTAGAAAGCTGACATTCGGCCAACCAATATTGAACCTGACTCTTTCAATGGTAGTGGGGCTGTTTATAAGTTTATGAAATTATCGAGTATAGGTCATGAGGCATTTGTAGCTTCACTTCTCTGAAAGGAAATGAAATTGTTAAGTTGATAACTTTGGTGGAATGCCCTTAATAATGTGATCTGCGTTTTCTCTTTTAAAAAAAAAAAAAAACTATATCTACTAAATTGCTTTTATAACACACCCATACACAAAAGGTGTTAAATTATAGAAGAGCTACAAAAAAACAAGGACATTAATTTGGGAATGAGATTCTTTTTTTTTTTTTTTTTTTCATATAAGTAGAATTTGGGAATGAGATTCAATTAATAACTCTAAATATCTCAAGTACCCACTTTAAGTTCCATATAGATTCCTTGTAGTTTAGTAAACATTAAAACGATGGCATATTCGAATTTGTTTTCTTCATGAAAGCTGCATACAGATTGGTAAAGGAGACAAAATATTGTCTAATTATAATAAACAAGTAGTGGAAAAAGAAGCATCAATGGTCTATTGATCTACCTTTAACACTGAAAGGCCCGCTTTTAACCACAAAAGCTAGAAAACAGAAATTAGTGGTTTATCATCCTCAGCATCTTTCAAATTATGTATCTTAACAAACTTTGTACATTTTCCAATCCCTTATAGTTGGAAAATATTAATAGTAAGCCCAACACACACACACAAACAAAATTTTGCATGTGGTTTGGTACTCATCACCACAATCTCTCAAGACAAAAATGCAATAATTACATCCCACCTTACCAACAAAAAGTATAGACCATGTCAAAATGGTAGGGTAGTTGATTATTCAACTCCATTCCCACCAAATAATGTCATGTACCTAAAAGGTCAAAAAAAAGGTGCACCCCTTCTATTTGAAGTTATTTACAGAAAAAAAAAAAAAAGAATCTACGGGTTGATAATTACATATAGTACATGTTTCTTGAGATTTAATCTGACTAAAATCAAATTTAAATTAAAAAGTATGCGAAATTGACATTGATTGATTAGTTTTTCTTTTCTTTTAAATAGATGGGTGTTACCATTAACACTTAGGCCCGTTCACTTCGCTGATTCGAGTTTAGAATTTGAGTTGAGATGTGACTTTATGTGAGAAATTTTTACTGTAGTAAAAAAGTTAGATGTGATTGTTTGTGAGAACTTTTTACTGTAGAAAAACTTAAATTTTAAACTCGAATCAGCAAAATGAACGGGTCCTAAAGTAACTCTTCCACTCACTAGCACTAAAGAAAAAGCTATGGAGCAAAATCACTGACCTTAGATATTGGACCCGGGTTATGTAATATACTCTTTCCATTCGAAAAGAAAGAGATTGGTGGCCACAGAAATGGCATCCTCTATAGTTGGATTTAGGGTTTTTTGTCTGGTCCCCGTGAAACCATTTGCTGTAGTCCCTGAGAGTGACCATGATTTTTGTGGCTTTTTTTTTTATTAATAATACTTTTTTTTTTTTTTGGGTTTAATTTGGGCTTTTATATGGGATAGGAATATATATCACGAAAGCTCGAGTTGGGTTAATTGATTATGATAACAATATTGATGCATAAGTATATATAACAATGTATCAGCTTTTATTTTTCATTGGGATAGTAGACATATGAATTATATATATATATATATATGTATATTTTAAGGACATTTACGCCGTATTAACACTGTTGTATTATTTCATAAATTATGGCGTACCAAAAAAAAAAGGTTAAAAAATAGTACTTCTCTTGGAGTATGTATGTTAAAACTTGTATGAAGATTGATCATTTCATGACTTTCTTTATTTTGCTTAGCTGCGTCTCTTTAAGCAAGCAAGCAAGCAAGCAAAGACTTTCTTTATTTTGCTTAGCTGCGTCTCTTTAAGCAAGCAAGCAAGCAAATAAAGCATATTGTCGATAAAATAAGTAAAGCATGCTGTTGCCACAACATATGCAAACAAAAAGGGGAAAAAAAAATACGCAAAAAAAGTAGTTGCATGAAGTAAGCAGGCTAGTTAAATATGATATGCAATACTTGACTACATGATTTATTATATGAAAAATGTTTTGTCATTTATTGATGATATAAATATTAACAGTGCTGTGTTAGGTTGTGACGTGTAAGTCTCACTTGGGATAAGGATTCAAAAGAAATGATCCAAATGAGACACGTCAAAACATCAGAGACAACAAAGTAGATATCTAAAATTATGGAAGATAAGCATTGGGAGTTAGTATCCAAACGATTGATGCAGCAGAACAGAACCAACGAATAAAAACAAAATGTAAAGACTTTATATGGGTCCACTCCTCAAGGTCTTCCATGACAATGAAATCTTCAATTATTGCCTTTATATCTTTGGGGCATTTCCTATAATAATGCAACTAGTCATTATCACTAGTCAACTTGCTCTCCTGATTGAAAGTTGCTCTAATAAGGCATTTCTATAAATTTAAAATTATATTAAATTTAAAAATATATATAAATAAATAATTTTTTATATAAATTTAATAACTGAAAATAAAAATTTGTGGATAGTTTATTTTTGTATAATTTACGAGAGAAACTCTCTAATAATAATCACTGAAAAATCAACTCCTGAGGGGTCACTCACCGGTAGCTATCGGCTATATAGCAGTAAAGGGTGCTCTTTTTTGTTGAAGTTGCATGAGTATCCCATGTGATCATACACAAGTTTGTTGGGTAGATGGGTTGCAGACCAAGTGATCAACGCTACTTTGTTCTGTCTTTGTTCTTTGATGCTATTCACATTAATATATTTACTTATTCTAAGTACTAAAGTAATAATGCATTAGTTAACGCCTAATTCTTTCTTTCTTTTTTTTTTTTTTTTTTTTTGAGGGAATGCCTAATTCATTTAAATATAATTTAATAATTATTTTTTAACAAGTCAATCACCACATCATTTAATATCTAATAATAAATAATTTAGTGCCGGTAATATTGATGAATTGATTTGGGGAAAAAAAAAGAGTGAAATTATTAGGTAGGCATGGAAAAAATGAAGACACATTTAATAATAAATATCTTAGTTGCTAAATTCTCATTACATTTATTTTTGGTTTATCTTTTAAAGAAGCTAAATGATTTTTATATATTCAACATTTAGAAATGGGTACTAGCGAAAGCTCTACGAGAAATCTTTGTGACAAAATTACTAACACCGTAGATTCTCACACTCTCACCCTGTTTTTGTTTTTTGTTTTTTGTTTTTAAATACAGACAGTAATTTCAATCCGCACTAAGGTAATATGAGTTCATTAGCAGAGTCTTATTTTCCGTTAACACAGGCCTCGTTCATTTCACTGATTCGAGTTTAGAATTCAAGTTTTGTTACAGTAAAAATCTCTCAAAAATAGTCACACTTAAATTTTTTGCTACAGTAAAAAGCTCTCAGAAATAGTCACATCTTAACTCGAATTAAAAACTCAAATCAACGAATTAAACAGACCTATAATGTGTAAGTTTTACATTAACATCACGTGCCTCTTTCGTCACAAAATTGAGGGAAGGATTAAAAAAAACTGGTAAATCGAGGTTAAGTTTGAGGTATTTTAAAAGTCATGAACCGAAAGATATTGATAGCAAAGTTTGTGAATAATTTGTGAGATTAATCAAATATATATAAGTTTTTTTTTCTACATGGAGTCCCCAAACTTTTGAAAAATTTGGTACAAACATGTTAATTTTAATGCGATTCTATGAGCCACTTGATTTTCTTATGTGAGTATGTGACTCAGTTGTTCAAATTTTCAAAATGAGAGTGCTAAGGACATGAGAGTTTGGGGACTAAATTGTCCAAATTTTCAAAATACAGACCTAAATGTAAGAAAATTAGAGTTTAGGATCTAGTTATTCAAATTTTTAAGAAAGAGACCTAGATGCCAAATGTCACAAAAGTGCAAAACACACACACACACACACATAATGCCTGTTGAGTTCAATTTAACATTTAAATCACACAATGTATGCCAGGGTCCCGCAAGGTGGATCCCATGAAGGTTGAGGTGTTACAAAGGCCTCTAAATCTCCGTCTCTATTAACCACTTGATTATTTCTCCCACCATTATTCATCTTCAAAGTTCAATACTCGTATTTTCACATATTCTCTAACACCTTTTGTAGGCTATTTTGGTCATTCGGCAACGAAACGGGCCCTAGGATCCATTTATTTCAGTTCTCTTCGAGCCTAACTTACATCACTTCTCTATTGAAGTCCCCCTATAGTCATCTACTCCGAAGTTCAACCATATTGGATCCGTTTCCGGCAAATTGCGTTTTTAAGTGTGTCAACTCCCGACACATCATCCCTTTGGATCTACCGGACCTCAACAAAACGTAAGGCGGCAAATTAGATATTTGTGAAAGTTTAGAAAACCTAGATAGGATTTTGGGTTAATGACTCAAAGTTCCAAATATTAGTGTGCACTTTAATAACTATTATTTAATTTTATTAGAATACTGTTTAAAATCATATATCACTTAGTTCGGTCCCATAAAAATTGCAAATGTATGATGTAAAATAAGATTGTAAATTTGAAAAGGTCAACAATGTATGTGTAGGGTATCTAAATATATTCATTATCACAAAAATGTAACTTTATGATAAAGTTCAAGACCATAATCACTGAAATCGAATAACAAAAGCACTATAACAATCAATAAATGGGAGCATAAAGAATCAATGATGCAACTTTATGATAATGATGAAATAATATTAAAAATTTTGAAATGAAATTTAAATTTTTTGAGAAAAAGTATTGTAAAAATAAGATTAAGCTGTGATTTATGGAAAAAAAACAAAAAAAAAGTGGATGTTTTATAATATCCATATATGGTCTCTACGATAAAGACTGAAATTTTACAGTAATGATCAATATAGAAAAGGACAACATGAACGTCACATGCAATTAATTATACGAGAAGGAATTAAGCAAAAAAAAAAAAAAATAGTGGAAGCAAAATTTTCAAACTAAATTGGCTGGAAAAAAAACTAAATTATGTTTATTATTGTAAATTACTAGTAGAATATCTGTTATATCCTGTTGTGATCTAAATTTATGATAGAGTATGCATTTTTGTCTTACCGGTAAGTACTGTTATTTTAACTGTTGGTTTAACTTTTTAACGATTTGATTTGTAATTGTTGGGAATAGTATTCTAGAAGTATAAGATGTAATATGATATTTGTTATTAAATTAATAAAAGAGTTTATTCATCATTTTATGTGCATATATTTATGAATCTTTTATGAATATCAAATGAAAATTCCATGATTATTTATGTAACCTTAAACATAGTATATAAGTGTTATATACAGGAGGATAGTGTTTAGGGATAATAATAAAAAACATTGTTCATAATGAATTCAATTAAAGTTCAGAATCTTTAATTAAAACATTATTAATACATGTCATTCCCATTTAGAATGGAACGGTGCTATCCGCACTGTTAATATGGTGAGATATTGAATGGGTGTATTACGCATAATAAGATTATGTGGAACATGGACACAGACATAATATGAATTTCTAATAATTTCCGTTAAGCATAGAAATTCTAATTGAGTCTACCGATGGTCATATATAGAATGATCTTAATCCTGAGTTCTTAACAAACTCATATTTATGGATTTATGTCTTTTGATTTACTCGGTACG
>NW_010358785.1:64110-65288 GCF_000414095.1 Morus notabilis | reverse complement strand
AATTTGAATTTGAATTTGAATTAAAATTGGACTACAGGATAAAGGATAAAGTCTATTCCTTCCCTATCTAATTTGGCGCCACACACAGGGTTAGAAAACCCTAGGGGTGGCCGGCCACATTAGGGATAATTAGAGGAGATTTTGTTGTTCCAAATTCAAATAGGAGATAGAGATTTGATTCTGTTTTGAAGTTTGACTTCTACTCTTTAAATATGAGAATGATAGAAAATTGTGAACACAATTTTTGAAAACAATTTCAGCCCTAATAAGTTGGTGGCCGAATTTTCTCAAAGGAAAAAGAAAGGAAACATTTTTTCTTCCCAAAAATTCCACATCGTGCATGCGTTGGTGTTTGTGGAAATTCGAGTGTTATTGAAACCTGTTTTGTCTCACGTGTGCCCACACACACGTCTACGTGGAATCAAGGAATCGACGTGGAAGACTTTGGTTTTCTAAACACAAAGCTTGGAGCAAGGACTGTTCGTGGACGAAGAACTCAAGTTATCATCTGAGTCGACTTCCAAGTATTTTTCCCTGATTGAGTTTTTGATATATATAAATTAATGTGATTAATTTATTCGTGCATAAATTAATATAATCTATAGAGTATATCAAAAGTTTTTTTAAAATTTTTGTTATACACGATTCGTCTCCCTGCCACACTTCCGCATCCGAATTCGATTCGGTTTCCAACAATTGGTATCAGAGCGGTCTATAGACGATATTAATTTATGCTTCGATTATTTGATAATCAGAATTGATATATTAAATATGTGATATTTAATTTTGTATGTATGTGATGGGTAGGCACTTGCATTTATGGATGTTTAATTTTAATTCATGTTGATGAATGTATGGATGGTGAATTTGGTCGTTAATTATATTGTTCCATGGATCGGTCATATTTATTCATTGATAAAGTTATTTGTAATTTAATTCGGGATTAGAATTATTGTAATTATAGGTTTTGGGTAGAATTAGGGTTTTGATTTTGAATCAAAAGGAGGCCTTGAAGATCAAGTTTGAAGCCTTTGAAGATGCCAAGAAACTGCCCAGAAAATTTTCAAAAATCGCCCAAAGGGCGCGCCCCAGTACAGGGGCCGAGCATGCTCCAGCGCGCGGCCTGAGCGCGGCCCAGCGCGCGGAGAGTCCACATGGGCGCACGGTTAGACCGCGCG
>NW_010358785.1:62622-64007 GCF_000414095.1 Morus notabilis | reverse complement strand
CACCAGCGCAGCCAGCGCGTGAACAGTCCGGGCGGGCCCGCGGACAAACCGCGCGGGCGCGCACAGCGCATGGCCATCTCGCACGCACACGCGCACACCTAGGTACGTGACTGGCAGCCCGAATTCGGGAATTGGTCTCGAATGGACTCGAGAGTTTCTGAAACCCTCGTAATGCGTGTCGACGGACCCGGAAAAGTTTTGGACCCAAGGAAGGTGAAATCCAACCCGAAGATAAAGAATGAAGCCGAAGAATAAAGAACTCGAGAATCGAAGACCCGTTGATGTAACAGAAGAATATAATTATTGTAATTATTTATTTATTCGATTCGATTGAGTTGTAATTTATTTTTCCATGGGACCCGGTCAAATCCATCTCAATAGTTGATTGCATATATTTATATTTTATGTTGATAATTATATATTATATGTCCATGCATATAACATGCCATATAGAAATAATGTGCCTACTCATATGTTTTATAACATGCCATGCATACACGCGCATTCGTTATTGTTTATTTTATTGATTATAAAAGTGTTTTAGAAAAATAAAATAAAATAAGAACCATGCGCTGAAAATCGATTTAATATGATTAAATTGATTTAAGTTGCAAAATTAATTTGCAAAATAATGTTACATGTGAAATTGAATTTAAGAGTTAAATTTTGGAATTTCACATATCTGAAAAATAAATTGTTTATTTTTCGATTTGAAAATCATGAGATGTTTTTCAAACAAAATACATATTTATAAAATAATGAGTGGGAAAGGGTTGTATGACAATACGACCCACTAGTCTCCGCCGTTAGCGCAACACCGTGAGATCCGGAAAGGGACTTTGCGGCGACATTGAATCGCCCTCCTAAAGGAGAGTGTCCTTGCCGGATCAATAACAAGGTTAGCTTCCAAGAGATAAGATTTCAAGATGTATTTCTGAATTGACTACCCAAAGTAGTGCTGGAACTTCGGGTCGGCGGGCCGCCCGAAGCCTGAATTTTTTCGGGCTCGGGCGGGCCGGCCCAATTCCCGCCCGTCCAAGTAAGAAATTCGGGTTCGGGCTCGAGTAGCCCGGATTTGACATGTCCACCCTTGCCCGCCGCCGTCTAACCACCGTATACCGCCGTCCGGCGGGATTTTTTTGCATTTTTCTGACCAAGCCCGAACTGCCCGACCCGAAAATTAGGTGTGCCCGAATTGCCCAACCCGAAGCCCGAATTTTTGAATTTTTTGAATTTTGCCCGAATTTTTCCCACCTGCCCAACTTGCCTGACCCGCCCGAGGTGCCCGAATTACCCGAATACCCGAAAACGGCTAGTTTTTTGAATTTTTACCCGAATTCGGCCCGAAAACCCGAGTTGCCCGAGTTGCCCGAACTGCCCGATTT
>NW_010358785.1:61488-62605 GCF_000414095.1 Morus notabilis | reverse complement strand
GCCCGAAAACCCGAGTTGCCCGAATTGCCCGAAAACGGCTCGAAAACGGCTAGTTTTTTTAATTTTGCCCGAAAACCCGAGCTGCCCGAGTTTGCCCGACTGCCCGAACCCGAATTTCAAAAAACTAGCCGTTTTATCCCCTTTTTTTTGAAAAAAAATCATTTTTTAACCCCAAAAGTTCCCTATAAATACCCCTCATCCCTCACACTCTTTTCTCACTCAAACTCTCTCAATCCCTCTCAATCTCTCTCAATTTCTCTCAATCTCTCTCAATCTCTTTCAAGTTCTCTCAATCTCTCTCAATCTCTCTCATAATTTTTCTAAAGCTCTCTCTGTAGTGTCTATCAAATTCATCTTATTTTTTTAGAATGGATCCTTTTGGTTATAGTGGTATTCCCGTTGATGCCCAACACAATGTAGAAGAAGGGCAATTTCCCACTAATGAGTTTGTTACGCAGCAAATGCAATCTACTAATCTAAGCCATGGTGGACGTACTGGAGGTCGTGGTCGCAATAGTGGGCGTGGAGAAGCGGCAGCAAGTGCGACTGCGTCTGCGTCTGCGTCGGCAAGTGTTGCAACCTCCAGGAGAAAATGCAAGCGTACCTCGACAGTTTGGGATCACTTCGACATAATTGACGAGGTGGATAATGAAGGTAACACTAAACATATAGCTCAGTGTAAATATTGTTTATCTAAATTATAAGGTGACACTATTCACGGCACCACACACTTGAGACGACACTCCGAAAAGTGTCTTCAAAAGCTTAGCCAATCTAGCGGCCCGAACTCCGCCAAACACAATTATCTTTTGATCGCGCAACTGGTGGTCTAACCACTTGGAATTACGATCCGCAAGAAGATCGTATGGAAGTTACGCGAATGATAGCTACTTTAGATCAACCACTTAGTTTTGTAGAGCATCCTAATTGGCAACGATATATTAAGGTTGTACACAATCCTAATGCACAGTTCACTTCAAAAACTACTCTTAGAAAAGATTTATTAAAATTATTTAAAAAAGAAAAAGATGCATTAATAAACCTTTTACACTCGACTAGCGGGTGCGTTGCGTTAACGGCAAATATTTGGTCTGCCGTTGCCAATAAAGATTATTTA
>NW_010358785.1:59055-59624 GCF_000414095.1 Morus notabilis | reverse complement strand
GTCTCCACCGTTAGCGCAACACCGTGAGATCCGGAAAGGGGCTTTGCGGCGACATTGAATTGCCCTCCTAAAGGAGAGTGTCCTTGCCGGATCAATAACAAGGTTGGCTTCCTAGAGATAAGATTTCAGGATGTATTTCTGAATTGACTACCCAAAGGTAGCAATCCGGAGTTAAGTCTATGGGATCTGAAACGGTGGGTTACACTCATAAAATATAATCAAATCTGTTGGTTATATTTTGACTGAAAATAACGGTAGTTAGTAAATATGAAAATATGAGATATTTTGACTATATTTATTAACTGAGAAGAGTCTCGGTCTAATTGGCATATAACTTGACTACCCAAAGGTACACTTTATATGTGAAAAATTAGATTATCTTTGGTACCTAATATTAAAACATGATTTATGTATTTTTCATGTGCTTCATGCATCATATTTAATTGTGTCAAAATTAACATGCCTTGATATTCATGCACATAAATTGATTAGATGAATATTCTATTTATTTTCAGCAATATGTCAAATCCCATTATCACACTACTAGCGACTGAAAAATGGTGATAACT
>NW_010358785.1:58774-58890 GCF_000414095.1 Morus notabilis | reverse complement strand
CAAGGCCAACAACAAAGCAAAGTGCTTTATGTTGGCCAGTATGAGCGATGTGCTTCGCAAGAAGCATGAGGAGATGGAGACTGCTTATGAGATAATGGAGTCTCTAGAAGCCATGT
>NW_010358785.1:55893-58577 GCF_000414095.1 Morus notabilis | reverse complement strand
GTTATGAACAAGAAAAAATCCAATCTCACTGAACTCATGAATGACCTGTAAAACTTCGAATCCACCAACAAGAGAAGGGGAGGAGAAGCAAATGTTGTAGTTGCAGGAAGTTCTAGTAAAATTAAAAGAAAAAACCAGAACCAAGGGAAAGGGAAGAAAGAAAAGAACAAGAGACCCAAGAAGGCTAAAGGCCCCATCCAGAAACCCAAAGGAAAGTGTTTCCACTGCAATGGCGAAAGGCACTGGAAGAGAAACTGTCACAAGTATCTCGAGGAGCTGAAAAAGAAAAAGGAACAAGGTAAATCAGATTTACTAGTCCTTGAAACGTGTTTAGTAGAGGGTGATACCTCAGCCTGGATAATTAATTCGGGAGCAACTAATCATGTTTGTTTTTCTTTGCAGAGTCTTAGTTCTTACACCAAGCTAGCCGATGGGGACTACACGATGAAAGTAAGCAATGGCGCAAGAGTTTCGGCAAAAGCAGTGGGAGAAGTTAGACTTTATTTTAGGAAAAATAAATTTTTAGTTTTGAACAATGTTTATTTTATTCTAGACATTCGTAAAAATTTGATTTCTGTGGCTAAGTTATTTGAACAATTATTTAAAGTTTATTTTGATAATGAATTTGTTCATATTTCTCGAAATGGTTTAAATATTTATTCTGGACGTCTGGATGATGGTTTATATTGTATAAAACCAATACCTAACTCACTGCTTAATACTGAAATGTTCAGAGTTGCCGAACCTAAGAATAAAAAGCAAAAGATTTCTCACGTCAATAACACATAGCTGTGGCATCTTAGGCTTGGTCATATTAACCTAAACAGGATTGAAAGACTGGTAAAGGATGGTCCTTTACGCGAACTAAAAGTTGGTGAGCTTCTGGTCTGTGAATCTTGTTTAGAAAGTAAAATGACCAAGAGGCATTTCACGGCGAAAGGAGAAAGAGCTATAGAACCCCTTCAGTTGATACATTCAGATGTATATTGACCATTAAACGTCCAAGCTAGAGGCGGTTATAAATATTACGTCACTTTTATTGACGACTATTCAAGATATGGTTACGTTTACCTAATGCAACGGAAATATGAAACTTTTGGAAAGTTTAGAGAATTCCGAGCATAAGCTGAGAAATAATTAGGTAAAACAATCAAGACACTTCGATCAGATCGAGGGGGAGAATACCTAGACCAAGAGTTCTGGGATTTCTTGATTGAAGAAGGTGTAGTATCCCAATTGACTGCACCCGGTACACCACAGCAGAATGGGGTAGCCGAAAGGAGAAATCAGACTTTGCTCGACATGATGAGATCCATGTTGAGTTATTCTTCATTGCCTACTTCGTTCTGGGGTTATGCCCTAAGAACGGCTGCCTACATTCTGAATAGGGTACCATCTACGTCTATTCCTAAAACACCCTTAGAGTTGTGGTGCGGTCAAAAACCTAGTTTGAGACACGTGCGCATATGGGGGTGTCCAGCACATGTGCTGAAAGGAAAGACTGGGAAGTTGGAACCCAAGTCAGAAGTGTGTACGTTTGTAGGATATCCCGATGGGACAAAGGGAGGTTTCTTTTATAGTCCTGAAGATCAAAAGGTGTTTGTATCGACAAATGTCACTTTTCTGGAGCATGACTATACGATAGATTTTAAGCCCAGAAGTAAAATAGTATTGGAGGAGTTACTTTCCGATGAGATCGGACCACAACCGACAAGAGTTGTCGGACCACTCAGAGAAAAGACCACAGTTCCTAATCAGACTTCAAAGGCACCTCGTCGTAGTGGGAGGGTAAGCATGTTACTCGACCGGTATACCGGGGAAGCCCAAATCGTCACTGCCGATGACGGTAAAGAGGATCCATCGACCTTTAAGGATGCGATGGATGATTCTGATAAGGAAGAATGGCAAACAGCTATGAAACCCGAGATGGAGTCTATGTACTCTAACTCAGTCTGGCAAGTTGTAGATCTACCCAAACCCATTGGATGCAAGTGGATCTTCAAGAGAAAAAGAGGAGTGGATGGAAAAGTAGAGACTTATAAAGCAATGCTAGTGGCTAAGGGTTATACCCAAAAGGAAGGAGTTGACTATGAAGAAACTTTCTCGCCAGTAGCTATGCTTAAGTCAATCCGGATACTCCTGGTCATTGCAGCATATTTTGACTATGAGATATGGCAGATGAATGTCAAGACAGCTTTTTTGAATAGCTATCTTGAGGAAACCATCTATATGGAACAGCCAGAGGGTTACATAGAGGAAGGCCAAAGGTAGAAAGTCTGCAAACTATAAAGGTCAATTTATGGACTGAAGCAGGCTTCTAGATCATGGAACATCAGGTTTGATGAGGCTATAAAGTCTTATGGATTTGATCAAAATATTGATGAACCATGCGTCTACAAGTACAAGAAAGAAGAGAAAGTGGTCTTCGTAATTCTTTACGTCGATGATATCCTACTAATTGGGAATGATGTGGGATTGATGACAGATGTAAAAGAGTGGTTAGCCAACCAATTCTAAATGAAAGATTTGGGAGAGGCAAGCTATGTTCTTGGGATTAAGATTATTCGAGATCGCAAGAAAAAGTTTTTGGCGTTATCACAAAAATCTTATATAGACAAAATGTTGTCTAGGTATTCGATGCAGAACTCCAAGAAAGGGAATTTGCCTTCTAGGCATGGTATTCA
>NW_010358785.1:40381-55251 GCF_000414095.1 Morus notabilis | reverse complement strand
GTGGATAGAGGCGATGTAGCGGTTCTGAAGATCGCGTCAGAGGACAACCTTACTGACCCATTCACCAAGATATTTCCATTGAATGTATTTGATCGGCACTTAGATGGATTTGGGATTAGAGACATGACACACCTGCTTTAGGACAAGTGAGAAATTGTTGGGAATAGTGTCCTATAAGCATAAGATGTAATAGGATATTTGTTATTTAATTAATAAAAGAGTTTATTCGTCATTTTATGTGCATATATTTATGAATATCAAATGAAAATTTTGTGATTATTTATGTAACCTTAAACATAGTATATAAGTGTTATATACAGGAGGATAATATTTAAGGATAATAATCAAAAACATTGTTCATAATGAATTTAATTAAAGTTCGGAATCTTTAATTAAAACATTATTAATACATGTCATTCCCATTTAGAATGGAACGGTGCTATCCGCACTGTTAATATGGTGAGATACTGAATGAGTGTATTACACATAATAAGATTATGTGGAACATGGACACAGACACAATATGAATTTCTAATAATTTCCATTAAGCATAGAAATTCTAATTGAGTCTACCGATGGTCATATATAGAATGATCTTAATCCTGAGTTCTTAACAAACTCATATTTATGGATTTATGTCTTTTGATTTACTCGGTGCGGATTCCGAGACCCTGAATCCTATTCCTTGTATTTTGGAGACATGATGAAATAGGTAGCTGTGAATGTTATTATACGAGATGGAATCCATTCCTTCTTGAGAAAGAAGTAGATAAATAATTCTCTTGAGTGTTGATTCGGTACTTGGATTAGTAAAAGCGCTTTGGTTCATGAATGTGTTTTATGAATCACTATCCATTAGAGAATCAATGGTACTCAAGGATGCAGATATAATTAGAGAGGTTAACGGATTCTACCTGACCCTAATTATGAATTATTTATGGAGGATTGATCTATATGTAATGACTATATCAAATGGACACTTCGCAGTTTAGAAGTAATTAATGTCTATAATTTTGAGAGTTCAATTCCAAGTTTATAGTGTAGTAACTATTGGAATTAATAGAATTAATTAATTAATTAAAGTGTTTAATTAATTATTAATTTTATTGGAGCTCGGTATTATAGGTCCATTAGTCCTCGCGTCGTCCTTGCAATTCTACTAGACATAAGGGCAAAATGGGAATTTTAGAATTATGGAATTCTAAAATTAAATACTCAAAAAATAATTAATTGAGAATTAATTATTATTTAAATAATGTGATTATTTAAATTTGAATTTGAATTGTGAACATAATTTAAATTTATCCTTTTGAACTTATTTGATAAGTTGTTCAATTTAGAATTCAAATTAATTTAAGTTTGACTTAAATTCGAATTTGAATTTGAATTAAAATTGGACTACAGGATAAAGGATAAAGTCTCTTCCTTCCCTATCTGATTTGGCACCACACACAGGGTTAGAAAACCCTAGGGGTGGCCGGACACATTAGGGATAATTAGAGGAGATTTTGTTGTTCCAAATTCAAATAGGAGATAGAGATTTGATTCTGTTTTGAAGTTTGACTTCTACTCTTTAAATATGAGAATGATAAAAAATTGTGGACACAATTTTTGAAACAATTTTTCAGCCCTAATTGAGTGGTGGCCGAATTTTCTTAAAGGAAAAGAGAAGAAAAATTTTTTCTCCCAAAAATTCCACATCGTGCATGCGTTGGTGTTTGTGGAAATTCGAGTGTTATTGAAACCTGTTTTGTCTCACGTGTGCCCACACACACGTCTACGTGGAATCAAGGAATCGACGTGGAAGACTTTGGTTTTCTAAACACAAAGCTTAGAGCAAGGACTGTTCGTGGACAAAGAACTCAAGTTATCATCCGAGTCGGCGTCCAGGTATTTTTCCCTGATTGAGTTCTTGATATATATAAATTAATGTGATTAATTTATTCGTGCATAAATTAATATAATCTGTAGAGTATCTCAAAAGTTTTTCTGAAATTTTTATTATACACGATCCGTCTCCCCGCCACGCTTCCGCATCCGAATTCGATTCGGTTTCCAACAGTAGTATCAACGTTAAAAATTTGAGTAGTGCGATGCAAAACTGCTCCGAATCATATATCAGACTGTTAACAAGCCACGAAACATAATTCAGAACTATTCTCGATTTACGTGTATTTTTTATGAGAGAAAATATCAAACCATGATCTAAACCATGACACAAATCTACCAACCAAACGTACACTAAAAAATTAATCCAATAGTCAAAATAGAAGTACCTATAGATAGGATAAAGAGTTTTTTGCATGGAACGCCAACAACTTTTTGAGTTTGGTAGATTGAGATTGGTCCCTAAACTTTTTTTTTGGACAATTAGCTTCTGTAACTTTAAAATTGTTTGCAATTGTGGTCCAATTGAAAATACCGTTAGTTTTTTAAACCGTTTGGCCCATGTTCGACTCACATGACCCACTAATGAGGGTAATGAGCGTCTTTTCACTTCCACATTATATCCATTTTCAACGAACAACAAACCCAAATGAAGGAACTTTGAGATTTTAGGCTAGGGATTTTGGTTTGTTCAAAAATGAGTGTCAACAGCAGCAACTCCACCATATTTTCTCTACTCATAACCAAAAAGAGTAGAGAAAATAAAGCTATTTCAATTCTCCTTTTTTTTTGGGTTTCTAGTTGAAAATGGGCATCGAAAAAGACGCTAATTACCTTCGATAGTAGATCACGTGAGTCGCACATGAACCAAATAGTCTAAAAAACTAATGGCATTTTTAATTGGACCATAATTGTAAAAAAAATTTAAAGTTGTAAGAGTCAATTACCCATAAAATAAAAAAGTTTAGAGACGAATCTGTCAAATTCAAAAAATTGAGGGAGATTTCATGCAAAAAAGCCTGAGATAAAAATAGTGAGTTTCTACCGTAAGTTTTGACAGGAAAAAAATTTAATAAATTACAAAATATCCCTGGAACCCCTTTTGCGTATTTGGTTGAAGCACCAAAGCGTCGAAGGAGCGTGGAAAGTGCAGTTTATACAAAATAGACCATTACGTAGCAACATCAACGTGAGGAGTCATCAGTCGTATTCGCTAAATTCCTAAAACCGTGTGGTATGAGTCGTTTATGTATCTGGAAATAGCACATTTTTTTAAATAAACATAATAGTAACAAAACTAAAAAATAAAAAAGGATGTTTTTCATTTTTAAATTTATAAAAGTCCGTCTTCTCCGCTTCAATGAAACGCGTCAGCCGTCGCTCACGCTCACATATGAAAAGCTCCAATTGCATTTTTGCGCCGCAGAAAAATGATTTCAACTCTCCTTTGAGGCGCGTTTCTTTGACGCTCTTATTAAATTTTCAGGGATTTAAGTTGTGATTGAGGTGCTGTGTGGGCGTCCTCACTGCACTGTTGGTGGACTTTAGGGTTTGTTTTTTAAGTGAAAAATTTTAAAAAAAGTAATTCGAGTTTATATTTTTTTAAGTTTAAACTCGAGTTTAAATTCGAGTTTAAGACTAAAACTCGAGTTCAGAAACTCGAACTCAAATTAATGAACAGTATTTTTTCTATTCTTAAAAATACTATAACTTTTTTGTTTTAATTCTGATTGAGATGATTTTTTTTTCTATGCGTTGACAATGAAAAGACGAATAAAACCTGACCCATATACCCTATTAAAATTTTTCATCAGCATTAAATTTTTATTAAAATACTATCTAAATACAAATTCAAGTTTTGACTCACTCAAAGACAAACTCAAAAAGATTCTTATCTCAAACCATAACTCAAATGTATACAACCAAACAAAAACTCAAGTTATAAGTTCAACTCAAGTTATAACTCAAATTTAACTAAAGAATTATACTCAAGTTAAACTCCAAAAGAACAGACCCTTAGTTTCTCTTTTTACTTTTATTTATGTTTTCTTAATGGAGCTTTTCTTTTGTCTGAGAACATACCCAATGAGATAATGGTACAGCAATTTTTTTGTTGTTAAGCGAAATTACAAAACGTAGGTTCGTTTGGTGAGTGGGTTTAGATTGAACTTGGTGTGAGATTTTGTGGAGTTTGAATATAAATTCATACCTTAAGAATAGGGCCGGCAATTTCAGAAACGACACGATTAAACGATACGAAAATGACACGAAATAAATAAGTTTGGACCGCACGATTATTAATTTGGTCGTTAACGGGCTAACACGAATAACATGAAAATAAATGGACTGGATTCGTGCCAGCCTGTTTAACGCGCATAACCCGTTTAGTTATACGGGCCGACACTGTCCGGCCCGGCCTGACCTGTTGATTAAGCCTATATATATATATATATATTAGACAAAACCCTACTTCTGACTCAGTCTCTGAAAACTAATTTTGATTTTTAGAGCGTAGTTGGACATTCAACCTCAAGGCTCAAAGAAGACATTTTCCTAAATTTATTTTATGTTTTATGCACTTAAACATTCAAATGTTTGGTTATGTTTTCAAACTTATTTAAATGTACTTGGTTATGTTTTCAAACTTCTTTGGATGTTTGATAATTGGTATGTTTTGAAACATATATACTTGATAATCTAGTAGTATCATATATATGAGTGTGTTTGATATTTAGACATTTTAATGTGTGTTGGCTATTATGCATGATTTTGTATTAAGTAGTCAATTAATATAGTTTTGAATACAATATAAAATTCTACTATTTTTGCTAGTTGGGTCATAAACGGGTCATAAACGTGTTTTTTTCGTGTTAGCCCGTCACGGTACGTTTAATAATTGTGTTTGCGTGCCGTATCGTATTAACCGTGTTATTAGCGTTTCGTGTTTAGGTTTCTGACACGTTTATATATCGTGTCGTGTTTGTGTTCACTATAATCGTGTCGTGTTGTAATCGTGCTGGCTCGAACATGACACGTAAACACGAATTGCTAGCCCTACTTAAGAACTCAAAGGCAACTTAGATTTTAAAATCCTTTTATTTTTTAAAAACCTCATAAATTAAACGTAAACTTTTTTTATTTTTTGTAAAACAAACGCGGGTTTATTGTTCAAATCCTTTGAATCCGAACTTAAGTTCAAACCCTTAGAACTTTCCAACCAAACAACCTTGTAATTATTGGCAGGATTTGGAACCAAAACCTTATGATTACATGAGGAAACAAAAAAAAAAAAAAAGAAACTCACAACTAGTTGGAGATCATTTATTTTTTTCTTAATAGAAATTTCACGGACGATATTTTGATCATTATTGGTGAAAAGGGTTCCTATATTTTGCGAACAAAACATAAGTTTCGAGTTATATTCATTTATGAGATCTATGGGTGGACAACATTCTTATTTTTTGAGAAGAAAAAAAAATCATTTTATTTAAAAGTCCCAACTCTTTTCTACATAAAATAAAATTGTTGTTCAACATGAAAGATTGTCATTGTTCAATTAACACGTCTTGTACTTGCCTACAGGGTCAAATACACTTTATTATTTGTTTGTTGATAATAATTACGAATGATTCTGAAATAAAAAAGAAATTACTATACACTAAATTGTGTTTCTCCTTCAATCTATAAAATATAAAACTACAACTCAAATAATTTTGTTTCTTTTAACTTTGCGTGAAAAATTCGAAAAATATGGGGCTGTCGGCAGCCCTTTTTTGAGTTAAAAATTTAAAAAAGTAACTCGAGTTACAATTTTATTTAAATTCATGTTCTTTTAAGTTTGAACTCGAATTTAAGACTAAAACTTGAATTCAACCTTCAACTCGAGTTCAGAAACTCGAACTCAAATTAATGAACAATATTTTTTCTATTCTTAAAAATGCTATAACTCCTTTGTTTTAATTCTGATTGAGATGATTTTTTTTATACGTTCACAACGAAAAGACGAATAAAACCCCACCCATATGCCCTATTAAAATTTTTCATAAGCATTGAGTTATTATTAAAATACTATCTAAATACAAATTCAAGTTTTAACTCACTCAAACACAAACTCAAAAAGATTATTATCACAAACCATAACTCAAATATACACAACTAAACACAAACTCAAATTACAACTTCAACTCAAGTTATAACTCAAACTCAATTTAAAATTTACACTCAAATCACCTAACTCAAAAACGTCAAAAGAACGGTCCCATGAATTTTAAAGTGAGTGTGGAATTACTGTTAAGCAAGTCAAAGAAAATTTTAATAAAAAGTGAAAAACTTCAAATACAAAAACAAACAATGGCTGGCAGGTTTCCAATTGACTTGTGGAGTTTCTAATAAAGCATGCTCACACTCGTATGCTACCACAATCTTCATCTCAGTTGAAAAACGAAAAGTCATTGTCAACCTCAACCCCTAAGCAAATATATTTATGCGCGTTAGGCTGTCAATCAACTTGGCAAGATCGGAATACAGGGGGGGCACGCGCGCGCACACGCACACCACCCACCTATATATATACACAAACTGAGTAAAGTTGGTTTCTTATCCTCTCTCTCTCTCTCTCTCTCACACACATTTCATTCCCTCTCTTTCTCTATCTTAATCCAAACTCTCAGAGGGCGTTTTCCCACGGATCGCTCGCTGCCCATTTTTAGATTTGCGGATATAAATTCGGTATTTCAACTTGGGTTATCGGGGAAATCCCTCCTTCTTCGCACGACTAGCGCAAATCAAAAATTCTGTTTTGGTGGAGGCAATTAGGATATGGGTCTCATTATGTCTAAAAATATTGCTAATTTCATTCTCTCTTCTTTCTACCACGAGAAACTCTGTGGGAAACTAATTCCCGTTCAAATCGAGAACATGGTCTCCATGGTTTCTCGCTCGGGAAGGCATTTGCAGCGCTATGACGAGGGTTGTCGCCAAGTCGTTGGGTATATTTCCTTTTTTTTTTTTGTTCTTTTTCTCTCTCTCCTTTTTTTTTTCCTTTTCAAAACTTCTTTTCTCTGACTATTTGAAGATTTTTTGTTTTAAATCTTCCGGGCTTTGTTAATTTTGAAGTGGGTATCTGTTAGATTATGATCTAATTTCAAATTTTGTTGAATTTTTCAACATGGTTTTTCTTTTGGGTAGGGAAAATAATTATAGTGATGTTTTACTCTTTTTTTTTTCAGTTTTAGACCAAAAAAAAAAAAGTTCTAACTGTGTGAATTATTGAAATTATGCAGATGCATACCGTACAGATACACCAAAACCGATGAATTTTCGTCGGTGGAGGAATTAGAAGTCCTTGTTATAAGTTCCCAAAAGGGGCAAGGAATGATGTTCCCAAAGGGAGGTTGGGAAGTTGATGAATCCATGGAAGATGCTGCTTTAAGAGAGACGCTAGAGGAAGCCGGTGTAAGAGGCATAGTTGAGGTTAGTTTAGTATATATTGCAAAATAACCATTTTCTTATTCTTCTTTAAAACTTTTTATCCAAATTAGTTTTTATTAGGCTATTTTTCTGAGTCGCTTGTCGGGTTTGTCTTATCTACTTTGCAGCGTAGGTTGGGTAAATGGCGTTACAAGAGCAAAAGAGGTGGCATACTTCATGAGGGTTACATGTTTCCTATGCGTGTTCAGGAGCAATTAGACTTATGGCCTGAAAAGGACTTAAGAAAACGCAGATGGGTATGTATATATGAAAACATTAAAATTTTGTTTTCCTGATTTGGCTGCAAACATGTTTACCATGTTGTTGGAGAATTCTTTGGTAGATTGAATACTTTAGTTTCAAAAACGTATTGTTTCAAAGCCTCTTTTTTTCTTTTTCATTTTTGGTTCTGTGTAAATATTGTATATTCTAAATGGCGGTTTGGTATTTTGTTTGCAGATGTCTGTTGCTCAAGCTAGAGAAGTATGTCAACATTTGTGGATGAAGGAAGCCTTAGATGAATTAGTTCGTAGACAAACGCAGCTTAAACAAAAGGAAGAGAAGGACGAAACAACAACATGTACATAAAAACGCTACTAAACGAAAGAAAAGCTTTCGGTTTTTTCGCTCTAAGGGGGCGACAAATTTGCGAAAGTAAATTGAGGGTCTTCGCGAGAACTCGAAACATAAGCGCCGGAGAGTCGAAGAGAAGATGGGGTTTTTTATGCCTTCACTAGCGTTGGTGGTTGCAACTCCATCTTCGGTTGTACAACTTGATTGGTGAAAACAGTTTAAGGTCTCGGAAGTAGAAACACCCTGCAGATGTACAAATTTTGATTCATTCTTTCTATTCAATTGATTGACTGTGATTCTTTTTTATGAATTTCTTTCTTTGTATTCTCTTTACAATTTCAAGCACGCCTTGCCTTGAGGAAGTTTGCTTAAAGAAATGCAGTTCCCAGCCAAGAAAAACGAGTGAAATAATGATAATAATTGGAATGAGCTTTCTACTAAACGTTAGATTTACTCAAAATCACGTTAAAATGAATAAAAAAAAAAACGGATTGCCGGCGGAAGTTGATATGAATTTTACAGTTTAAAAATATTTAGGTAGTTTTTCATATGGTGCCGTAGAATTCTCGTAATAAGAAATGCAGTTTCTCGTTAACCTTATCAACACATAACGGTATAAAAAAACGCAGTCTTTACACGATTATTTCGACTAATATACACAGCAGAACGCATTGAATTATATACGGCATTGAAGCATCATAAATCAACTTATAATGTGAATTCAACATTAGATCAATTGTTATTGCGACATCATTTAAGATGGCAAATTGATTATTTAAAATGGAAAAACTGATCGGCCATGTAATTAGAGTATGACTTGTGAACGATACTGGTGAAGTTAGGTCCAGTTTCTACGGGATATTACGCATGAAAAGAAATTGATAGTGATGGAGGATATTGAAAAAAGGAAGAAAAAAAAAAAGAGGATAAGTGGTGTCCTCAAACTTTCAATCTAATGACACCATGTTCATTTCATTGTTTGAATTAGTGCTGGAAATACAGGCAGCGGGCTTGTCCGAAGCCCGAAAATTTTCAGGCTTGGCGGGCAAGACCCTATGTCCGCCCGTCCAAGTTTCAGACCGGGTTTGGGCCCGGACAACACAAAAATCAACCAAAAAAAAGAAGCCCGCCGCGTTGCAAGCCATTGCCCGAAGCCTGCCGTATTGCCCGCCCGATTGTCTGCCGAGTGGCCCGCCTGAATACCCATCCGAGTGAAGTGTTTGATTTAGTACAAATTTAAAAATTAATAAACAAAACTAAGGCATCGTTTACTTCGCATATTCGAGTTTTCAATTCGAGCTGAGATGTGATATTTTATGAGAGCTTTTCACTGTAGCAGAAAAAATTAAATGTGACATTTTTCTGAGAACTTTTTACTGTAAAAACTTAAAACTGAAAACTCAAATCGGTGAAATGAACAAGACCTAATACTTTGAATTGTTTTAATAGTGTGTGTTAATTTTAATCTTAATTATAGTTTTTATATAATTTTTACAATAAATAACTTAATAATTATTTATGTACAAATACAATTAATAAACAATATTATATATAATATATATACACAATATTATACAAAACTAAAAATTATATAAATATATTTAATTTTCAAGCTTTTTCGGGCAAGCTCGGGCTGCCCGATCGGCTCGGGCAGCAAAAAAGGCCCGCGGCCCGTCCAAGGCAAAGCTCGGACTCGGGCAGGCAGCCCGAATTTCTAAGGCGGGCGGGCAGGTTCAGGTACCGGGCACAAGTTCGGTTTTTTCGGGTGGTCGCGGGCTGCCCGTCTAAAATTTCAACACTAGTTTGAATCATAACTCAAGTTTTAACTATAGTGTTTTCTCTCATAAAAATTCAAATTCAATGTTTTCTGTTATAGTAGTTTCTCTCACATGAATTCTTTTTTTTTTTTTAACTCAAGTTCTTAATTCAAATGAGCAAAATAAATGAGAATAAAATGCATAATTACAACCTCACAAGAGACATGATAAGATAGAGAGCCCTTACAGATCATTTTTTGGCGCTATGCCCCAAGTTTTAAAACAACTGTTAAACAATTATAATGTTAAAAGGAATTAGTTTGATGTACCCACTATTTCTCTATGAATTGAGACTTGACCAATGATATTCCACTTCTCTCTTTACATGAGTAGTGCGAAAAAAAAAATAATAATTTCAGTAAAAATGTTGGTTTTTCCATCATTTGGCTCTTCATTTAGAATAGACTAGCCTTATCTCCGCACGGTGCAGCGGTAATAATTTTATATTATGTAAAGAGCTAATAATTTTTATAACAGAATATTAATTTATATATACATATTTATACATGAACATGTCTTTATGATGTTGTTATAAGAGGTTATTTACAATGTCTTTGGGTTTCAAGTCTTCTTTGTTCTTTTCCTCACCCTTTTAGTTGCAAAACATAAATTTGGAAAAAAAAAAATTATTAATAGCAGACATTAATAAAATCTGGACAATAATTATTAACCGTACCTGTAATGCTATCAACATTATAAAAAAACTGCCTTAAGGGAGTAGCAGCCAAGCAAAGGCAGGTGAAAAGCATAGGACTTAAAAAACTGTGCAATAAATTGATATATGCATTTTTATATGTCTGGGACAAACTGAATAATATTCATGTCTGCATATATGTCTGTAATGAACTAAATAACATTAAAAATTTATATGACAACAAAAGTTTAAATTTACACTGCTATATAAAATTATGTACAAAATTAAATAATAAGATACAAATAATGAATAAATTAAATTTATCAACAAAAGCTATATTAGTGAATGAATTAAATATGCATATGCATATTTTGAGCTTCTTCCATCATAAATGAGCAAAGAAATTAAAAATTCACTGTAATAAGCCTTGCTGCACAAAGTTTATAAATAAAATGAAAAGCAGGAACATAACATCTATCAAAATGTGAATGAATTAGCAAGCGAAACAATACGGAACATAAAGTATGAAAAGTAGTTAGCAAAGTTGATAATATGTGAATAAATATGATCCTTGTACAATAATGGTGGCTTAGATATGGAATATGTTCATCAACGTAAGATAAATAAGTCAATTTATATAGCAAGCGAAAGAACCGGAAATAATGAGAAAATAAAGAGATAGGTGGTCAATATAATCTAATGCAGTAACAAATGAAGGAAAGTAGGGTAGTGAAGTGTAAATAAAGTAGTATTACAAAAAGATTACTGTTTAGATCAGTGTAAAAGAGGAAAGGACTAACGTTAGAAAAACAATATAGCTTGCAACGCATATTTTGCAACAAAGCATAGTTAAAACGAATAAACAGAATAAAATTGCAAAATGGGCTATCAAGGCAATAGCACCGGGGAAAAAAATGGAAGTGAATCAAGTGTGAATGATTTCTGAATGAGACGACAATACAAAAAAAAAATAGAGGTATTGGAATAAGCAAAGAGAAACAAATAGATTGTTAACAAATTTAAATTATAGAAGGAAATAGGGAGGGAAAAGACATTGAAATAAGTAAAAGAAGAGGACAAGTCAAAAATAGAAATGAATAGTGGGTACAATAAGAATAAAAAGAGTGATGATATATTAATAGCGGGATTTGGACACAATTTTCATATACAAATAAAATTCATATAGAAATGAATAAATAAATATAAATTTCCATGTCCTATAGTTGCTTTCTTCTCTAAAGACGAACAAACAAATTAAAAGTCTTCAATAAAACTTGATCATATATATTTTATTGGAGAAAAAGAAAGGAAGTTAAAAATAGTGGAAAATGTATATAAATAAATATGTAAATAAACCTATAAATTAAAGAAGGAAAAAAAATCAAAGGAAAAAGAAGTAATAAAATATAAACATAGTAATATTTTTATATAGTAATTGTAGCTCAAATATTCAATGATAACGGTAATATGTGACCGATATTTATAGTATTTTTGTGGTTGCCTATGTAACTGTTTTTAATGGAATTAAAAATGTTAATGGTAACTCACAAAAGCACCAAAATCAGCAAGATTTGATAGTGCTTATGTGGCTGCCTATGTAACTGTTATTAATAGAATTAATAACGTTAATGTTAACTACACAAAAGCACCAAAATCAGCAAGATATTATATCTGTCACATAATTTTATAATATTTATGTAGCACAGATTAAATGAGTTGAGTAAAATATGAAATTGTCCAAAAACTATCAAGTGACGTTAATGTTAACTACACAAAAGCACCAAAATCAGCAAGATATTATATCTGTCACATAATTTTATAATATTTATGTAGCACAGATTAAATGAGTTGAGTAAAATATGAAATTGTCCAAAACCTATCAAGTGAATTAAATAAGTAAAGAGAAAACAATCAAAAGGAAAAAAAAAAGATTAACAAAGTTGAAAAAATTAAAAAGAAAAAAATAAAGAACACATAAATAGGATAACAATAACAAAATATAAACGAAAACAGAATCTACTTGGTATAAAACTGAAGAAAGTTGTTAGATGAAATCAATAAACCAGACAGAACAAAGATATGAAAAAAGCAATGAAACCATGAAATAAAAAACTTAAGCCAAAAGTATATGTAGAAATGTTTGGGCAAAATAACAAACTAAAAGTTCTTGCGCAGGAAAGGAAGGAACAGGAAATGGAAGAAAGCAAACGACACTAAACTATACAATTCAAACCAAATAAACAAATTACGGGAAGAAATATCAAAAATCACAAATAAATCAAAACCATTGACAAACAAAGAGAAAGTCGTCCTTTTTTAAATGTGGACCAAAATGACCAAAAACCTGAAATCAATAACACATGAAGCAAATAAAAATTGAGAACAATGTTGTACAATCAATAGACAAAGTACTAAAAAAACCGAGAAGCTCTTTCTCAGGAAAAGAAAAGCGAAAAAAAGGAAAAAAGCAAAGGATATAACTCATAATCAAAGGGAATGAAAACTAAAGAACAAAAAATACAATATAAAAATTGTAAATAAACTGCAATAGGAATTTTTTCTTTTTTTCTTAAACCGAAAAGAACTATAAAAAAGACAGGCAAAAACTTTTAGTCAAAAACAATTGGTCAATCAAAATCCAAGTAAGAAAGATTTATGAGTGAATAAGTTTTCAATGAAATAGTAATAGCAAAAATTGAATAATACCAAAATAAGGAACAAAAACATAAGATAAATAAAAAAAATAAACAAAATCACGATCAAAGTGAGGAAAGCATAATCACGGCAATTTTTGGATAATTTACATAAAACTCGACATGTGAAATTTAATAATAACTGTCATTGTCACATTAAAAAATCAGTTAAAACAAAAATGTGTCATATAAAGACATATATATAGTACCGAAGAGTAAATCACCAAAAAATCAATATCATGAGAAGAAGCAGCAAAAAGATAAAGAGAATAATCAAGAAATTTTAGATAAAAAGAATATAGGAAATCAAAATCCAAATAGAAAAGATACATTCACAACAATAAAATACATAAAATACATACATATATGAGAAACCAATAAACAGGAAGTCAATATCTTAGCAATATTGATTAACAATGAAGTAGGATCCTTCTTAAAGACTATAAATTACTAACATTTATTAATAACATAATAAAAACTTATATGAATACTTATATGAATAGAAATCATAAAAAACAAACAACACATGTTAACAATATTAGCAGACCAATACATTTAATATCAACAGTATATATTAAAAAACTGCAGATAGAAGTTATTGATGGTACATGAAACCTTGTAAATGCTGCCTTAAACCCAAAATGTGGGCCAACCAAATTTTAACCAAGTCAGTAGAAAAACATAAGGATATAGAGGTAGAGGAGTAAATAATGAAAGAGCAATAAATGTTTAGAAGCGAAGTAAGGCAGTAAATGATCGGAAGGGGAATGCAATAGAAAAAAAGGTCAAGTACTGGAGGAAAGATCAGCAAAATACATAATAAATTCATATCTAGCAGCAGTACATATTAATAGAGAACAAAAGAACCAACTTAAAACACTTGAAAAAAATTAGATAATAACCATTTAAAAGAAGAGAGGAAATAAAAAAAAAAGGCCAGAAAAAAAGAGAGAAAGAAACCAAACAATATTTTTTTCCCAATTATTTTCCGTATTTCAAATAATTTTAAAAAAACCCCAATTAAATTAACATGTCTAAAGCAAACATAGTAGAGATGATTAGGCTAGGAAGACAAATCACTGATCTATATATCACAGATCATCGACTCATTAAATGCAAAGAAAAAATCTGGAGATCAATGGATAAGAAACACATCTAAGAATAAAAAAAATACATACTTCAGTCGAAGGAGAACAATGGATAGAATAGACATAGCACAACAACGAAACTTCGAATATTGGTAAAGAGGAGGAAAATAGAAAAGGTAGAAGAAGATATATAATAGTGAGAGAAGGAAAATAGAAAGAAAACAAAAAACCATCCTAATAAAAAAAACATAGTTTACATACAAAGATAAGATAATTCTACTGATAATCTGATAACAAAACCAACAAACAAATATCAACTGTATAATGATTGATTAACAACATGTGTTAAGAAGCATGTAAACCACAGGGAAATGAAACCAATAATAAAAAACACAAAAAATTAACATTTCGATTATACAGATCAACAATTTTCCAACCAGAACCCTACAATAGAAGTTTGTTAGCAAAAGTGGCAAATAAATGAATCTTGTACACATTTATAAGCACGTTCAAGACAATAAATAGGGAGAAAAAAAAATAACACTCAGGGACCTGGCGTGCAAATTATTAAATAATAAAAATCTCCAGAAGAAGGTATTACAAAAGAAAAATTACCTCACCACTCGTAATGTGTTGAAGAAACTTATCCTCAAATTCACGGCAAAGTTCTAAAGCTATTGCTCTGGTGCCCTCGGCACTTTGCACCATT